>NW_027662654.1:2500-12500 GCF_963989245.1 Nansenia antarctica | reverse complement strand
GGTTGAGGGTAAGGGGGGAGGGGGAGGGTGAGAGTTAGACAGCAGCAGTACTGCTGTGGCTTTGTAACATAGTTGTGTTTATATCTCTCTTTCAGAAAGCTCTAACCTTTTGAGACGCAATGCAGTTTCATTTCATTCTTCATTCATTCAAGCAGCCTGATGGTAGCCTACAGATGTTATTTATGTAAGTGAATAATTAGGTTAGCATGGTACAGATGTTATTTATGTCGGTGAATAATTAGGTTAATAACAGTATGACGGTAGAGATGTTATTTATGTCAGTGAATAATTAGGCTAACAATAATGCTGTTAGAAGAACCTCAGGTACCTAGCTAAGTGACTCACTCCATATAGGCTAATGTTGTAAACTGCTAGCAGAACAGTAGGCTACTAGGTAGCTAATTGAATACATAGCATAGGCTAATGTTGTTAGCAGAACCGTCGGTAGCTACGTGAAGGTTAAGTGAAGGTAGGAGAAGACAGGGTTGTCAACTCTCACGCAGGCCAAACAATTCTCCCGCCAAAACACTGCGACGGAAACAGAGATGTACCCAGAAGTTGGCAACGCTGACATTGACTGATGTGATTAGCAGAACCGTAGGTAGCTAAGTGTATAATAGGCTATCGTTAGCCGTTAGCAGCACTGTGGGCAGCTAAGGGAATACATAGGCTAATGTTGTTAGCTGTTAGCAGCGCTGTGGGTAACTAAGAGAATACATAGGCTAATGTTGTTAGCTGTTAGCAGCGCTGTGGGTAGCTAAGTGGCTAATGTTGTTACTGTAGCAGCACTGTAGATTGGGGTCTCCTATGCAGACATACAAACATGCAAGCACACTTCTGTCCTAGTATATAACGGTCCCGTACAAATTTAGCACATGGGATGTATATGTATATATTCGATTCGATTCTTCTTCGGCGTATGCCGAGTACAAGTACCAGACAACGAAATGCAGTTTAGCATCTAACCAGAAGTGCAAATAGTAGTATATAGTAGTGATATAGTGAAAAACATGACATTGTAGACAAAATAGGATACGTACAGTTATGAAGTGATAATTACAGTATGTTAAGTACAGTAGGTAGAAGGCCTAGGTATATAAGAGATGGATAACAGTAAGCTATGTACAGTTAAGGTAGCTATGTACAGTATGGTGTGTACAGATGCATACATTAGAGACTAATACCAAAAAAACGTGTAGGCCTACAGATATGTGCAAAAAAATATGGTATGAGCAAAGATAAGTCTATGCAAACAGCAGTAATGCAAATGGTATTGATTGTCCCCAGTGGTGTGTGCAAACAGCAGTAGAGGGCAAAGGCTAAATATATCTACATACATTAACAACTCCACAATATTTGGATTCAGTTAGAAGCGCTGTAGATTGCTATGTGAATATGTAGACTACAGTATGGTGAGGGGTGAGGGTGAGAGGTGAGGTTAAGGGGTGAGGGGTGAGGTTGAGATGAGGGAAAGGGGGGAGGGTGAGGGTGAGAGTTAGACAGCAGTACTGCTGTGGCTTTGTAACATAGTTGTGTTTATCTCTCTCTTTCAGAAAGCTCTAACCTTTTGAGACACGACGCAAAGTTTCATTTCATTCTTCATTCATTTTCTGACATGACAGGGGGGTGGTGGGGGGGGGATGAGCGATTATTTGAAAGAGGGAAAGAGAGAGAGAGAGAGAGAGAGAGAGAGAGAGAGAGAGAGAGAGAGAGAGAGAGAGAGCGGATCTTTTTGGGAAACAATCAAACCGCTCCTATCCTAACACAGCGAGCCATGGAGGATCCCTGGCTGTGACAGTACAGAGACCTCGGCGTGCTGGCTGAGATTTATACCCGAGTGTCACACATAACAGATACAATTTCACAGAGGCAGCGAGATGAGCATCAACAAAAGACATCTGCATTTCAATGTCCTCCTCCTCCTCCTCCCTCCCCTCCTCCTCCTCCTCCTCCTCCTCCTCCTCCTCCTCCTCCTCCTCCTCCTCCTCCTCCTCCTCCTCCCTCCCCTCCTCCTCCTCCTCCTCCTCCTCCTCGGAGTAAACAACAACCCGACTTTCCCTGTGTGCCTTCCCCTTGATTCCTCGGGCTCACTTGACTTATCTTGTTCTTATCTCTTGTTTGTTATTTATTGTTTTTATGTTTCTTATTCGCCAATTTCTGTAACTTGTACCCGTACTGTCCTGGTGTGATTTCTTGGCCAGGTCTCCCTCGGAAAAAAGTTGATGTTTAATCTCAAGACACCTCCTGGTTAAATAAAGGTTAAATAAATAAAAAATACAAATAAAAAACTGGAGCCTCCTCCTCCTCCTCCAGAGAGAGACGGCCGTGGCTTCAGATGGCTGTTTTCAGGGCCAGACCCGGCCTGCTGGCCTCATTTCAGCCACAACGTTCAAACTAGTTGAGGAAGATGAGGAGGAGGAGGAGGAGGAGCAGCTGGGTAGGAAGAAAAGCAGGTTAGCTGAACTGGGCCAGGGACGGGGATGGGGCCAGGGACGGGGCCAGGAACGGAGACGGGACAGGGCCAGGGATGGGGACAGGCTGAGGACATCCATCGCCAGGGGGTTAGATAGGCTATAGCCGAAACGCAGAGGAAAGTGTGTGTGTGTGGGAGGCTAGCCTGGGAGAGGGAAGTGTGTGTGTGTGTGGGAGGCTAGGCTGACAGAGGGACCACACACCCCGTGTGTGTGGGCGGGGTAGTTAGCTTGGCTAGACTGATAAAGACAGAAGTACGGAAGTGGGGGTGGGGGGAGCTAGCCTGGCTAGACTGATAGAGGGAAGTATGGAAGTGGGGGTGGGGGAAGTCGGGGGGGTAGCTAGCTAGCTTGGCAATGCTGATACAGACAGAAGTCGATGGGGGGGAGTAGCTAGCTTGGCTAGTCTGACAGAGGGAAGTATGAAAGTGGGGGTGGGAGGGTAATACAGTACACTGCAGTATTTGAAAATAGCTGTCTATTTCAATACAGTCATAAAAAGAATCAGCGTGCGCAATGTGCACATGTAATTTATATAATGAACGCCTTAAGAGTGTTTGCACAGCACCACTGTGTCTGTGTGCTTGAAGACGCTTGTAAACAATGTCATTTTGTCAAATAAATAACCTGTCAGAAAAATACTATTTAAAAGCGATCATCATCGCACGTCACGTGACCACTTCTCCTCAGGAGAAGGATATGCGGTTGACAGCACCCGTCTGCTGCGACACGTTCTGTGCTTTGTACTCAGGTGAGTGTCGGCAGTGTTTCCCATACACAGACGAGACTGAGACTGCTATAGTCTAATTTGTCCCGCCATGGTCTCATGACGAAGCATTTTTAGCAGTTTTCTTTTTTCGGGTGCAATTTTTCAGCACTACTCATGGAAAGTGTTCGAGCAGGTTCACGAGCTAGCCAGGGCTTTGGTCCACCTTTCACCAGCCACTGTCACAAATACATCATTTGAATTAGTTGGCTCCCTCAAAGCCCCATAGTGTGATTTTAATCCTGGGGTAATACTGTATACCGCGGTACAATTTTGGGGAGGTTTAACAGTGTAAAAAATGTGATATGAATCAACAGAGTGCTGAGGGAGTCTTCAGGAGTCATTAAGTCTTCAGGAGTCATGAAGGGTTCAGGAGTCATTAAGTCTTCAGGAGTCATGAAGGGTTCAGGAGTCATTAAGTCTTCAGGAGTCATGAGGAGTTCAGGAGTCATGAAGAGTTCAGGAGTCATGAGGAGTTCAGGAGTCATGAGGAGTTCAGGAGTCATGAAGAGTTCAGGAGTCATGAGGAGTTCAGGAGTCATGAAGAGTTCAGGAGTCATGAAGAGTTCAGGAGTCATGAGGAGTTCAGGAGTCATGTAGAGTCTTCAGGAGTCATTAAGTCTTCAGGAGTCATTAAATCTTCAGGAGTCATTAAGTCTTCAGGAGTCATGAGGAGTTCAGGAGTCATTAAGTCTTCAGGAGTCATGAGGAGTTCAGGAGTCATTAAGTCTTCAGGAGTCATGAGGAGTTCAGGAGTCATTAAGTCTTCAGGAGTCATGAGGAGTTCAGGAGTCATGAAGAGTTCAGGAGTCATGAGGAGTTCAGGAGTCATGAAGAGTTCAGGAGTCATGAAGGGTTCAGGAGTCATTAAGTCTTCAGGAGTCATGAGGAGTTCAGGAGTCATGAGGAGTTCAGGAGTCATTAAGTCTTCAGGAGTCATGGTCAGGCTGTCCCCAAACTGGTGTGCATCTTCGTCTAAAGACTAAGTGACTAAAAAGCTAAAAAGATCTAATTAATAATTAATTTAATTTTGCCATTTAGCAGACGCTTTTATCCAAAGCGACTTACAATTACGAATTACAGGGACATTCCCCCTGGAGTAACTGAGGGCTAAGTGCCTTACCCAAGGGCACACTAGTAGTGGTGTGGCTTCAGGCGGGATTTGAACTCACAACCTTCCAATCCCAAGTCCAACTCACTATCCACTAGACCACCACTACCCCCTAGATCTATCACAATCTATCACATACCACGATCTATCACAAAATAAACACCACGTTATCACGTTACCTTGACAACAATATTAAATAACACACAACCAGAACCAAGTCAGAGTCGGAAAACAGAAAATTTCTTATCGTTTTTTTATTAGGAGTAAATAATAATCATAATAGTACAACACAGTCAGTGAAAATTGATTGTTAAAACATCTTTTGTCAACAATGATTGTGGTAAAGTGAAATTCCAGCCAAACTGTATTATAACACTTGTGTTATAACACACTTGATGTTTTGTTTTTTAAAATCTCATTTGTCTACATTGTGAACCCTGGAATAATTGTTTTCCAAAAAATAACCTTAAATAAACATGAATATCGACAGGGTTGTTATCTATGTACAATTACAATTTACAAGTTACATTTCATATTTTATCACCAGCTCTTAGCAAAGAGATAATTATTACAGTCACTTCTTTCATAAAAACAGTGACATAGGAATTCTCTGTGATCAAATCTCACAAACCACATAATAAATAAGGCGAGAAAAAATAAATAAAGGTTCCCTAAAAGTGAATGAGTGCCAGAGAGCATCATGGGAAACTGAGTCTCTCTTTTGATCACGACAAGTGGAAAGATCAGCTCTTCAACTGTTCACTGACTCCAACCAACCCAAAACGTATATATATATATATGAAATACATGAAATGTGTCCATAATATAAATTACAAAGTCTTCCCTCTTCTCTTCCTCCGGTAATCTCTGTGCATACTAAAGTGTACGTTTATCTATAGTGAGGTACCCCAAAAACAGTAGGAGTGAAATCAGGGGAAAGGGTTTGACCTGTTCTTACGCCCCACTTGTAAACCATGCACGGTGGAAACAGCTCAGGAACATCCGGTTCGGTATCAAACACAGTACTGTGTTGTGAATGAGACGCTGAGAGGAGATGCTGGTGTGTCAGGTAGAGAGCATCATGGGAAAAAGGAGAGAGGCTGGCGTGCTGTGTGGTGTGTGTGTGTGTGTGTGTGGTAGAGGGTCCGTCATCATGGGACAAGGAGAGAGGCTGGCGTGATGTGTGGTGTGGTGTGGTGTGTGTGTGTGTGTGTGTGTGTGTGTGTGTGACGATGCAGGGTTTGGATAAGTAGGCTGAAAGGGGACAGAGAGACAGGTAGGGGAAATGGAAAGAGGGAGGGAGGGAGAGAGAGAGAGAAAGTGGGAGATAGAGAGAGAGAGAGAGAGGAGGGATGGAAGGAGGAAGGGAGAGAGATAGAGAGCAAGAACCGAGCGACAGAAGGAGGGATGTAAGAGGGAGAGAGAAGAGGAGAAGGAGGAGGGCGAGAGAGCGAGAGACAGAAGGAGGGACGTAGAGAGAGAGAGAGAGAGAGAGAGAGAGAGAGAGAGAGAGAGAGGGAGGGAGGAGAAGGAGGGAGAGAGAGAAAGTAGAGCAGGGAGCCTTGGGGAGTTTGGCTGTACCAGGGGGAGTGATGCTGTGTTTCTGTAAGGCTTCCTTCACCTCTACGAGTCCTTGTTACTGTTACTGCTCCAACTACACACCACCACACTCCTCCTCCTCTCCTCCTCCTCCTCCTCTCTCTTCCTCCTCCTCCTCCTCCTCCTCTCTCCCGCACCCAGCGCTCTCACACACAGCCACAAGGACAGCCTCCCTTCCCCAAAGCCTTCCTGCACTCTACCCAATACACCAGGGGGAGGCTGGCGGAGGTAGAACACCAGGGGGAGGCTGGCGGAGGTAGAGATACGGAGGACGGGGCTCATTGTAAATGCATGACGCAAATGCACACATGGGTGTGTGTTTGATACCCGTCCCTCATTTTGTTTCGTGCATTTACGATGAGCCCTCGTCCTCCGATTTCTACCTCCGCCAGCCTCCCCCTGGTGTGTACGGACATGCCTGTAGTCCTACAGGGCATCACACACACATGGGCGCACACACACACACACTCACAACACGATACGTGTTTGATGTACCGAATGGACCTGACTCAGGCCGTTAGGGGAATGCACTGGAGGTAAAGCAGAGGTCAGCTGACAGTGGCAGTTTCATCATCATCATCATCATCATCACAAAATCACCCCGTGGCCAGGAAATCATTATTGCGTGTCAATATCAATGTCCTTGTAAACACATCATTTCAGCGGGCATTTTTCAGATATCACGGGCGACATCGTTGTGGTGAATTTCAACATTTATAAGCTTGCGCAAAACGCTGTTCCATATCTACGGTATTGCCTTGGATCAGTGTGACGCCAGGGTGAGAGTCTGTTCTCCGAGGGGGAGGCTGGCGGAGGTAGACATCGGAGGACGGGGCTCATGGTAATAAGGAATAAGGAATGAGGAACGGTTTTAAACACGGAATGGAATGGATTCAGAACGAAATGCAACGGAATGGATGTTACACTGTACCACCGTTCCATTAACTCTAGAACAGCCATGGGTGGGGTCATTTGACCCTGTGAGTAAAAAAAAAAAGTTTCTATCTTTGCACTCGATCAAATTTCAGGACCCTCCTTTCATGACTTTTCCTAGATATGTGCGTTCTACCAACTGCAAAATAGCTTCATACTAGCTTATCCTGATACTGTCCTTACATTTTCAAAACCACATCAGGATAAGCTAGTATAAAGCTATTTTGCTAGTGTTTCTGGGTAGGAGGCAGGCTAATTTACAAGACACGCCAACTAGTGGTCTTTGTGTGTAAGTAGCAGCTTTCTACTCTAAAGACTATGGTCATTTGACCCCCCGAGGCGGCTCTTATAGTAGGTAGTAATAGGCACGGCTGTTGTAGTGTTAAACACAGAACGGAATGGTTTTAGAACGGAATGGATTTAGAACGGAATGCAACGGAATGAATTTGACAGCGTCCCACCGTTCCGTGAAATTCTAACGAGCCCGTCCTCCGATGTCTACCCCCGCCGGCCTCCCCTGCTGGACAGTAGGTAGTGTTGCGTACGCCAGGGAGGTCCAGAGAGTTCTGCTGGCTCGCCCCGGCTCTGATCACTTAGGAAAGGTAGGGAACGTTGATGGACGTCTTTGTTCTTGTTAAAAGACTGTAAAATCTATTTTTATCCCCACCCCTACTTTTACTGTACAAAAGTCTCCCTCCATCCCTCCCTCCCTCCCTCCATCCCTCCCTCTCCCTCCCTCCTCTGTGTGAGTTGTATCAAGCATGCAAATGACTAAAAGGTTAGTCGATGTGAGATTCCCTAAAATGGGGTTCGTCGTCGACAGCAAGTAAGATTATCTGAGGAGAAATATTATCTGGGATTTGGCAACAGGAGAGAGGGGTGTCGTTGTGGTGCATACACACACGCGCACACACACACACACACACACACACACACACACACACAATCTACTCTCTCAAACACACACACACACACACACACACACACATACACACAGTAATGTCTGTTATATTGTCTTTGCAGAAAGCAGCACAGGGTAGTCATGTGAGGCGATGGTACAGTGTGTGTGTGTGTGTGTGTGTGTGTGTGTGTGTGTGTGTGTGTTCCTCCTACCAGCCTCCTACCCTCTCTGCTGCTGTATGGGAGAGGATAGAGGAGAGAGTCTCATGTCTCTGTTACGCTAAAGTGTGTTATGGCAGGTGTGTCTGATCTGGTGTGTGTGTGTGTGTGTGTGTGTGGGCAGACGGAGCTCTCAGCCAGCCCTCCTTGCTCAGAGCTGAGGTGACATACGTGGGAGTCCTGATAGATGTGCAGGAGCCTTGTTAACGCTGACAGCCTGGCTGTGTGTGTGTGTGTGTGTTTCTGTGTGTGTGTGTGTGTGTGTGCGTTTCTGTGTGTGTGTGGTTGTGTGTGTGTGCAGTGTTTCCTCTACATGCATTTCATCGTGGCGGGCCGCCACGATGGAATTTCCTCCGCCACCATTCAGATTTCTCAAAAAAAAAAAAAAAAAAATTCTCAAAAAAAAAGAAAAAAAGAAAAAACACATTTTAGCTGATTAAAATATATCTGATCCTAGATCAGCGCTATAATGGATGTTGACTAAAAGTGCACCTAAATCCACGCCCATCTCTCTCTAACCGCTGATCCAAAATCAGATTAATGACATTCAGTTGACGACGTGACACAAGGGCTCCTGATTGGTCTAAATGTGAACTGTGGTATTATTGTTATTGTGTACAGGCCACCGTAGTGACATCCGGGGGGTATTCCATCAACATCGCTAAAGGGAAAATCCAGGTTTAGTCTGATAAATCTCGCGAGAGTTCTTACAAATATCCAGGCATGCTTGAGTGTGTTGTTGACAATCGTTCATGTCCTTCATTAAACGTTTAGCTTTGTCATTTGATACGCCGCCTACGACTACCATCTCTCTGCACTACAGTAAACAGTTAATCAGTAACGTTAGCCGCTTTTGTGCTCATGTAGGCCTACTTCGTATTATATTATAGCTGATGATCTTTGTGTGTGTATGTGACTGTCAGTCACAAGTTTATATTCTGTATATTCATTATTTATTTTTTTGGGCCATCCTCTAGTTTTGGCTGTGCTTAAAAAAAAAAAAAAAAAAAAAAAAAAACGTTGTTTTGAGCGCGCGTGCGCGTTTCATGCGCGTGCACGCGAAAAAATCGCGCGCGCTACGCGCGCGGTCACGGCCACCCGGCACCATTGTACAAATTCCTGGAGGAAACACTGGTGTGTGTGTGTTTCTGTGTGTGTGTGTGTGTGTGTGTGTGTGTGTGTTTCTGTGCATGTGTGTGTGTGTGTTCAGTTGAACACATCCATCAGCCCTTGGCTAGCTGTCAGAGGAGTGAATGGTGTCCTATGCTTGGCAGGCCCACCCGTACAGCAGGGGGGGGGGGGGGATCTGTGGGCGGGGCTGGAGGGGGTCTGTGGGCGGGGCTGCAGGGGGTCTGTGGGCGGGGCCAGTGGGGGGGGGCGGGGTCAGTTTGAGGACAGTCACAACACACAAGACGTGGTTGAGAAGAAGAGCAGCAAAAGTCTTGATAAAGTCTCATAGTTCATCATTGAAGTGTGTGTGTGTGTGTGTGTGTGTGTGTGTGTTTCTGTGTGTGTGTTTCTCTGTGTGTGTGTGTGTGTGTGTGTACATGTAGACTATATGTGTGTGTGTGTGTGTGTGTTTCTCTGTGCGTGTTTCTCTGTGTGTGTTTCTCTGTGTGTGTGTGTGTGTGTGTACATGTAGACTATATGTGTGTGTGTGTGTGTTTCTCTGTGTGTGTGTGTGTACATGTAGAATATGTGTGTGTGTTTCTATGAGTGTGTGTGTGTGTGTGTGTGTACATGTAGTGTGTGTGTGTATGTTATCCCTCGTGCTGGGCCAGGGCCTGCAGCTCGGCGGTGTGCAGGGAGTGTTGCAGGAACACGTTCTTGCGGCTGAACATGTGGAGGGACAGTGGTCCCCGGGGGGGCTGGCCCAGACGGCCCGCGAAGGAGGAGGAGGAGGAGGAGGAGGATGAGGGGGGGCGGGGCGCGGGCAGAGGGGGAGGGGCTTTCTCCCTCTCGCTGTCTGACGAGGCGGCGCTTCGACAGGGGGGGCTGGAG
>NW_027662655.1:0-31842 GCF_963989245.1 Nansenia antarctica | reverse complement strand
GGGGTGAGTAGTTGGTTGTTCCCCCCCCGTCTCCCTACCACAAAGAGTTGAAGAGGCAACTTGAGACCAACAACTTCAGGCTCATTTATTCTGGTACAAACAAAGTCAAAAACAAGCTGGGAAGAGCAAGCAGCCGATTGGCCAGATCCTGGTTATGGATGTAAGTGGGAGGGGCCTCACCTCCTCCAGGCTGAAGAGGACTCCTCCTATTGGTGCTCCGAAGGCTACGGACACGCCCACCGCCGCAGCTGCAGACAACACCTGCAGGAAGAGCGGTTGGACATAACGAGTTTGGATCACATATCGTGAGCTTAGAATGGTAAGGTTCTATCTCCGTTTAGAATGATAAGGTTCTATCTCCGTTTAGAATGATAAGGTTCTATCTCCGTTTAGAATGATAAGGTTCTATCTCCGTTTAGAATGATAAGGTTCTATCTCCGTTTAGAATGATAAGGTTCTATCTCCGTTTAGAATGATAAGGTTCTATCTCCGTTTAGAATGATAAGGTTCTATCTCCGTTTAGAATGATAAGGTTCTATCTCCGTTTAGAATGATAAGGTTCTATCTCCGTTTAGAATGATAAGGTTCTATCTCTGTTTAGAATGATAAGGTTCTATCTCCGTTTAGAATGAGAAGGTTCTATCTCCGTTTAGAATGATAAGGTTCTATCTCCGTTTAGAATGATAAGGTTCTATCTCCGTTTAGAATGATAAGGTTATATCTCCGTTTAGAATGATAAGGTTCTATCTCCGTTTAGAATGATAAGGTTCTATCTCCGTTTAGAATGATAAGGTTATATCTCCGTTTAGAATGATATGGTTCTATCTCCGTTTAGAATGATAAGGTTCTATCTCCGTTTAGAATGATAAGGTTCTACCTCCGTTTAGAATGATAAGGTTCTATCTCCGTTTAGAATGATAAGGTTCTATCTCCGTTTAGAATGATAAGGTTCTATCTCCGTTTAGAATGATAAGGTTCTATCTCCGTTTAGGGCAGTTCAGAGATATTGAGCGTCAAAGTTTTTACATTCCATTATGTTTTGTGAGATGGAACCTTTGTATTTTATGAATTACTAACTCAAAAATTTCAATATTTAAAAAATAACACCACACAGGCATTAATAAACACCTAATGGATCAGATTATGTAAAAAACTCAATTTTGACAAAAATTGAGATAGAACCTTATAATTATAACGTCACGAAATGGCGGAGCCACACATTTGTTACTGAATGATTTACTCCAACTCTGAACACCCTGAAGCTTTAGAAACAACGCATTTCAATAACAGGTTCCTTTCTATTCCTCCTCCTCCTCCCCCTCTTCTTCCTCTCTCCTCCCCTCTTCTTCCTCTCTCCTCCCCTCACCTCTCTCCTCCCCCTCTTCCTCTCTCCTCTCCTCCCCTCACCTCTCTCCTCCCCTCCCCTCTTCTTCCTCTCTCCTCCCCCTCTTCCTCTCTCCTCCCCCTCTTATCCTCTCTCCTCCCCTCACCTCTCTCCTCCCCTCCCCTCTTCTTCCTCTCTCCTCCCCTCTTCTTCTCTCCTCCCCTCACCTCTCTCCTCCCCTCACCTCTCTCCTCCCCTCTTCTTCCTCTCTCCTCCCCTCACCTCTCTCCTCCCCTCACCTCTCGGCGCTTGGCCTCGTTCCGGCGGTACTTGGTGAAGAGGTGACAGAGGATGTTGCCGCAGCAACAGGCCACGTGCACCAGGGGCCCCTCCTTGCCCAGGCTCAGCCCAGACGACACGGCCAGCACCAGGGTGATGGTCTTGATCACCAGGGTCCACTTGCCCAGGTAGCCCCGGATGATGAACCCACTCAGGATGGTCTTGATCTGGGGGGGGAGAAGAGGCAGAGGTGGGGGTGGAGGTCGGGCTGGAGGTGGTGGAGGATTAGGAGTGGAGGGTGGGTGGGTGTGTACAGTAGATGAGGGGATGGATGGATAGATGGGTGAAAGACAGGATGGGTGGAGGGATGGATGGATGGGTGAAAGAAAGGATGGGTGGAGGGATGGATGGATGGATAGATAGATGGGTGAAAGAAAGGATGGGTGGAGGGATGGATGGATGGATGGATAGATAAATGGATGAAAGAAAGGATGGGTGGATGGATGGATGGATGGATAGATAGATGGGTGAAAGACAGGATGGGTGGAGGGATGGATGGATGGATGGATGGATGGATGGGTGAAAGCTACCCGCGTTCCAAAACATTGCGAAACACATAACACACTTACAATAGAATCGTATCCCTACTGAATACAAACTGCCAGGACTTCACTCAATCAAGTCTTGTTGTTCCCATACGCATGTCTACAGTATATAATCATACATCCCCATATTGAATATAAGACCAAAGGACCTCGGAGGATTTTGCAATGTTGTTCCCACATTGGATTCTACAGAACTACAGCAAGCCAATCAGAATATGCCCCTGCGTTTCCCCCGGGGTTTCCCAGCAGGGGCTGTTCAGTCTCCTCGGTTACGGCCTGGGTGACTGCTGACAAGAACGACGGCTACGCATAAAAACATGATTTGCTTCCCTGTTGACCTTAAATCGACCCCCCTTCCATTCCTATTCACGTTAGGGAAACAAACCTATAAATACTGTTTAAGCACATATGTGTGTGTGTGTATCATGGCACACACGTTATGACACACAAAAGGCACGAGGGCGGCGTGGAGGAAACAGACATGGTTATGGACAGCGGCGCGTCTGTCTGCCAGTGTCAATATGCTAGCGATTGTGGCGACAGCTGCAACTGTTTTAACCTTCTCTCAAACAGACCCCCAAACTTCTCGACTCCATCCCCCTCTCTCTCTCTCTCTCGTTCTGTTTCTCTCTCTCCATCCCCCTCTCTCTCTCTCTCTCCATCCCCTCTCTCTCGTTCTATTTCTCTCTCTCTCTCGCCTCCATCCCCCCCTCTCTCTCTCTCTCGTTCTGTTTCTCTCTCTCCATCCCCCTCTCTCTCTCTCTCTCGTTCTGTTTCTCTCTCTCCATCCCCCTCTCTCTCTCTCTCGTTCTGTTTCTCTCTCTCCATCCCCCTCTCTCTCTCTCTCGTTCTATTTCTCTCTCTCTCCATCCCCCCCCTCTCTCTCTCTCGTTCTGTTTCTCTCTCTCCACCCCCCCTGGCTGCCTCTCTCTGTCCAGAACGAACCACTGACTGTGACAGTTTATTTTCTCCAGATCTCCTCCGGCTTAAAATAGACGAACTCTGACACAGTTGGAGTGGGAAGTTTACGTAGACTTAGGTTGGAAGTCGTTGAAACTATTTTCTTTAACCACTCCGCAAATTTCATGTTAACAAACACAAACAGCTTTTGGCAAGTCGGTTAGGACATCTACTCTGCGTGTGACACGAGTTATTTTTTCAACAATTGTTTACAGACAGATTATTTCACTTAGGATTCACTATATCCCATTTCCAGTGGGTCAGAAGTTTACGTACACTAGGGGCGCTTAGGTGGCGTAGCGGGTTAAGCGTTGTAACCATGTAACCGCAGGGTCCCCGGTTCGATTCCGGCCGGGGACATATCCTGCATGTCATCCCTCCTCTCTCTCTCTCACCCATCCTTCCTGTCTAAATCTCTACTGTGTCTGTCAATAAAATGAAAAATATGAGTGGGACTGCCCCACTCAGAACTTTACGTACACACCATTAATTTCACTGTGCCTTGGGAAGTTCCAGAAAATGACGCCACGGCTTTAGAAGCTTCGTAACTCAAAACATCGTTTGAGTCAATTGGAGGAGTATATAGTACCTGTGGATAAATGTTAAGGCCTGCCTTTAAAAATCTAAAGAAAACCAGTCAAGACCACAGAAAACTAATTGTAGACCTCCTCAAGTCTCTGTGTGTGTGTGTGTGTGTGTGGTTCTAGGTGCTTACGTGTCTGTGTGTGTGTGTGTGTGTGTGTGTGTGTGTGTGTGTGTGTGTGTGTGTGTGGTTCTAGGTGCTTACGTGTGTCTGTGTGTGTGTGTGTGTGTGTGTGTGTGTGTGTGGTGTGTGTGTGTGTGTGTGGTCTTACCTCAGGGATCCCAGACCCGCAGGCATAGGGGCGAAGGCCCTGACCAGGACGACAGCCAGGAAGGAGAACAGCAGGGCCCACCAGATGTACATCAGGTAGTTGACTACGTACGCAAACGCCCCCTACAGGACACACGGGGAGGAACGGAGTCAGTACAACACTCCTACAATCTAGCTAGAAGAATGACATATGCAGGTAATACCTTTACTTAACCACTAGAGGGCGCAGACCCACTGCTAAATCCAGCTGCATCCAGTTGAATCCAGCAAAGTCAACTGGAATAACCTGAGCAGCCCTGTGGCCCCTCACTGGCAGAATGAGACAGAAGTCGGGAGCATGTGTGTGCGTGTGTGTGTGTGTGTGCGTGTGTGTGTGTGTGTGTGTGTGTGTGTGTGTGTGTGTGCGAGTGTGTGAGTGTGTGTGTGTGTGTGTGTGTGTGTGTGTGTGTGTGTGTGCGAGTGTGAGTGTGTGTGTGTGTGTGTGTGTGGCAGCAGCAGCTATGTGTGAAGATATGGTGGCACATTCTTAATGCATAGGTCTCTAAAGAGGTTTTGGACACCTTTGGTACGTTTGTGCGTGCGTGTGCGAGTGCGAGTGCGAGTGCGCGTGCGCGTGCGCGTGTGCGTGCGTGTGTGTGTGCGTGTGTGTGTGTGTGTGCCCCACCTCGGAGGTCCCAGCGATCAGCTCCGCCCAGCTCCTCCAGTGAGGACACTTGTGTGTGTGTGTGTGTGTGCGTGCGTGTGTGTGTGTGTGTGTGTGCGTGCCCCACCTCGGAGGTCCCAGCGACCAGCTCGGCCCAGCTCCTCCAGTGAGGACACCTGTCCAGGTGTGTGTGTGTGCGTGTGTGTGTGTGTGTGCCCTACCTCGGAGGTCCCAGCGATCAGCTCGGCCCAGCTCCTCCAGTGTGTGTGTGCGCGTGCGTGTGTGTGTGTGCGTGTGTGTGTGTGTGTGTGTGCGTGTGTGCGGGCCCTACCTCGGAGGTCCCAGCGATCAGCTCCGCCCAGCTCCTCCAGTGAGGACACCGGTCCATCTGCTGGAAGGTGGTCTGGTTGCTGGTCCAGCAGCAGTGCTCGTGGTTGTACCAGAACCCGTTCAGACACACGCCCTCCTTCAGGTCCGTCAGCCAATGGGCGGAGATGTCGATGCCTCCCGCCAGAGCACCTGCACGTGGGGGGGGGGAGGGGGGGGGAGGGCAGGTAGAGGTCAACATGAACCTCCATCTTAACACAGCTGCATGGGGAGACAGACAGGTAGAGACAGACAGACAGGTCAACATGAACCTCCGTCTCAACACAGCTGCATGGTGAGACAGACACAGGGTTCCCAACACCTTCTGAAACATCACATCCAAGCACCTTTCAAGGACTTTCAAGACTCAATTCCCTCAAATTCAAGGACCCAACACGGCGTAGTTTGAGACAGACCGAGATGAGAATTTATATAATAGGAACTATCCGCTCACAGACAACATTGAAAAAGAGAGGCTTGAATGTGTGAACACTAGATGGTCTCTTGCCTTCTCTACCACAGCACAGCAAAACAAATGTTGTGAAATATGTGTCAAGTTAAGCAATACAGAGACTTATTTACTTTACTTTTTTAGAGAGAGAGAGGGGAATTCAAGCACTTTCAATGACCCATGTCTATTTTCAAAAACTTTTAAGACCTTGATTTTTTTTTCTTCTCAAATTCACAAACTTTCAAGGATTTCAAGGACCCGTGGGAACCCTGCAGACAGGTACAGGTCAACATGAACCTCCATCTCAACACAGCTGCATGGGGGGGGATAGAAGATCATATGGAACAGGGGATGAACAGAGGAATGCCATTTTGTAGGAAGAAGAAGAGAAAGAGAGAGGGAGAAAAAGAAGAGGGGTAGAGGAGGTAGATGGACAGGTAGATAGACAGGTAGATAGACAGGTAGATAGACAGGTAGATAGACAGGTAGATGAACAGGTAGATCAGTGGTTCCCAACCTTTTTTGGGCCAGCGCCCCCCTGTCCATTATCCAGGCCTCTTACCGCCCCCCCCATCAAAAAAAGTAGGCTTATTTTCTTCCCTAAATATTAATGTTGACTAATATTCTGTGTTATATAATTTAAAAAGCATGTCACTGAATGCCAAATAATAGATTGGATTTAACTGGGCAGTTGGAATATCATTATCATTAGTTTACCAGAGAGCAGAAAAGCCATGTGAATGTGAATAAAAATGCTGTTTCTGAGTGTTAAACAAACTCAGACAACATCAGAGAATACAAACAGACTGCTACGGAACAGCAGCAATTTCACACATGTCCGATGCAGAACAAACAGTAGGCTACAAAACTGTACATTACAACTAACATTGTTAGTTTTTTTTAAGTGTGCTGGTGTTGCATTTCTCCAAATTGCTGTTTTATGATGCTAATATTTATTCATTTTTTATTGGACTTTGGGGGGGGGGGGGGGGGGGGTCACAATATGGCGGCAAACGCTAGGGGGCTATTATTTTAATATTTATTTAGTATTCTATGGTATTATTTTCATAAACTGACCACTTCGAATTTCTCATATCAAAACATATCAAAAGTTCCAAAGTTCAGAGCTCTGCGCTCTGGGAGCGCTCAGAGATGGGCGCTCTGACTGAAAACACGGTTTTGTCCGAGCGAACTGACCGTTCGTGCATTTACGAACGTACCCGTAATAACACTGATGACAGCTGATCAATACAAAAGACGCTGCAGCTGATGCGTTCGTTTCCAGGACATCACAAGAGGAGCAACATATCACAAAAAAGCGATCGTATATTTTAGTTTGCAAACACATCGCAATGCTAACCTCAGAATGGCACTAGGGATAACATCCACAACAACACTTACAGTAACACATTTATGTAATATACTATGATGAACCTGCGAGGGGAGGGGACATTCGTAGCTGATTTCTCTAGGTTCGATTATTGGTAAGCGACAGAGAACTTTCAGGACTGGTTTATTACGATCGCTTTTTGAGATAGGTTGTTCCTGCTGTGATGTTCTGGTATGGTGGTATGGTATTAGCACTCATTTTAACTAAATTAAATAAGCTGTATTGAAAGGAAGCGAACGAAGCGAACGCAACAATTACAATGAGCCCACAAACTGAAACATATGTCACTCAAGCATAGCCGACAAGGAAAACACTCATAGAAGTTGGGCATTGGTCAACATGATGTTACAGATGGGATGAACCGGGGTTCTTTCTATCGTAGCATAGTATTGCAATTTCTGCACTGTACATGAACTGTCAAGATTCTTCTACAATGCAGCTTACCCAGACACATTGGAAACTATCAAAAGCTCTGCCTTTGCTAGCTGAGTTTTTAGCTTCATCTTCTTGATGACACTCTCACTTTTATTTTTTGGGGCGCTGCGCTACGTGTGTCTGCATCACAGAGCCCGGCCAAGTTCAGAGCGCTCAGAGATGGGTGCTCTGACTGAAAACACGGTTTGTCCGAGCGAACTGACGTTCGTGCATTTACGAATGTGCCCGTAATAACACAGCTGTTTTTCATGAGAAAAATACTTATGCGAGAACGCCCCCCAAGAACACCTCAACGCCACACTTTAAAAAATATTTGTTCCAGCGCCCCCCGATGTTGTCTGAACGCCCCGTTGAGAAACGATGAGGTAGATGGACAGGTAGAGGAGGACAGGTAGATGGACAGGTAGATGGACAGGTAGACGGACAGGTAGATGGACAGGTAGATGGACAGGTAGAGGAGGACAGGTAGACGGACAGGTAGACGGACAGGTAGACGGACAGGTAGACAGGACAGGTAACGGACAGGTAGATGGACAGGTAGATAGACAGGTAGATAGACAGGTAGATAGACAGGTAGATGGACAGGTAGATAGACAGGTAGATAGACAGGTAGACGACAGGTAGACGGACAGGTAGACGGACAGGTAGATGGACAGGTAGATGGACAGGTAGACGGACAGGTAGATGGACAGGTAGATGGACAGGTAGATGGACAGGTAGATGGACAGGTAGGGGTTCCACATTAGCAGAGAGAACCACAGACGACCCTACACCGCATATATAAACCAGTAGCCAGAGGAAGCAGAGAGCAGGCATCAGCTGAAGGGAGAGAAGAGACAGGGAGATGGAGTGTTCCTGTGGCGACGGCGCCCCCTAGTGACTGACCTGACATGAGTCCTATCAGCAGCATGAGCAGCCAGCCGGAGAAGGCGTCACTGACACTGAGGAGCAGAGCCCACGTGGACGTCTTACTCTGACTGGTGATCTAGAGAGAGAGAGAGAGAGAGAGAGAGGAGAGAGAGAGAGAGAGAGAGAGAGAGAGAGAGAGAAAGCAAGAAGGAGAAAAGAGAGAGAGAGAGAGGGAGGGAGGAGAGAGAGAGAGAGGGAGAGAGAGAGCGGGAAAGCAAGAAGAGAAAGAGAGAGAGAGAGAGAGAGAGAGGGAGGGGAGAGAGAGAGAGAGAGAGAGAGAGAGAGAGAGAGAGAAAGCAAGAAGGAGAAAAAGAGAGAGAGAGAGAGAGAGAGAGAGGGAGGGGAGAGAGAGAGAGAGAGAGAGAGAGAGAGAGAGAGAGAGAGAGAGAGAGAGAGAGGAGAGAGAGAGAGAGAGAGAGGGAGGGAGGGAGGGAGGAGAGAGAGAGAGAGAGAGAGAGAGAGAGAGAGAGAGAGAGAGAGAGAGAGAGAGAGAAAGCAAGAAGGAGAAAAAGAGAGGGTATAGGAGGGCAGGTAAATAGAGAGGTAGGGGTTCCACATTAATACATTCCTAGGTTGAAGAAGAGGTCTTAGAGAGAACGGATTAGATATTCAATTGATCTTGTTGTCTTAGTTATACACATGTCCAGCAGGGGAAGGCTGGTAGATACAGAATCGGTGGTATCAAACACACGTTCCAATCCGCCCTTCCATTCTCAACCTCCAACAGCCTGCTGGTCATCCCCTGGTCGTCTGGGACCGCTAGTTCAAAACTTTTAATCTGGATCGGAATGATTTTTTTCTGATTTTGTTCTATGCAGGATCACAGCTGGCTGCTTTCCCCTCTACGTCTCCAAACCAGCCAGATAAGATCTGATCCTGGATCTGATGCTGGATAGCAAAAAAGAATCAGGGTCATTCTGACCCAGATGAAAAGTTTTGAACAACTGGGCCCTATGGTCCGACACTAAAGTGAGACCTTGACCATACTTGTTTTGACCGTGTTTGAAACACACACACACACACACACACACACACACACACCTCTCTGTGGCGGTCGCGGTCCTTGCCCTTCTCTCTGACCCAGTCGATGGTGTTGAAGTCCTCGTAGGTCCCCACCCTCGGTACCGGCTCGTCCAGGAGATCCATCAGCCGGCTGTTCCCGGTCCCGTTCATCCCGGCTCCTCTGACGTTCCCGTTACTGTACTCCTCATACCCGCCGGAGCCTGGGAGGGAGAGACAGGGGACCACTGGTTACACACGCTCTCTCGCACACACGCACTCGCACACGCGCACGCACACACACACACACTCATGCACACACACTCACTCACGCACACACACTCACTCACGCACACACACTCACACTCTCACACACACACACACTCACTCACACTCTCACACACACACACACACACACACACACACACACACACACACACACTCATGCACACACACTCACTCACGCACACACACTCACACTCTCACACACACACACTCACTCACACTCTCACACACACACACACACACTCACTCACGCACACACCTTGAGAAACTGGTGGTTTAATCAGCTCCACTATTGTGATCGGCCATCGATACAGAGAAAGCCTCAGCAGAGAATGTGCATTGTGACCTCAGAGAGAATGAGCTGTACTGTGAGCTACTGTACGGTAGAGAAAGGCTCATGTCTATGAGATTGACTTTAACCACATTTCTCAAGACAAAACAAAAGAGCCGGGACAGAGTTGCTACCGACAACAATAAACACCAAATAACAACAACGGCCAAACTAAAATATCTCCGTCATGGCAGGAAATGGCCACAGGAAGCCACAGCAAGGCCTTCTGATCGAAGCTTTTTGTGCGACACACAATAGCGTCCCCAGTGGAACGAGCTTGGTCATTCCCACAAAGCACCGTGTCATTCATCAGCATGTTTGTCAACACTTCCTGCTGGCTACGACCGAAACAAAACTTTATTGAGCCTAGTGTGCAGAGACACGCAGAGAGACACAGGCTCAATGTTGTCATTCAAATTCAAATACACACAATGCAAACTATCATACACTAATTTTCGCAAATGGCATGTCCTGTCTCTTCCATGTTGTATCTAGAAAGGATATCATTCTTATACATTCTTTTAAATTGCAGTTCATTAGTACACTTTGGAGCTTTTCCTCAAGGCCATTCCACAACACAACTCACAACGCAGATTGATATACAAAATCTTTTAACGTAAGATTGTGCGTAATGCTGTCTCATGTTAAGTTCTCCTCTAACATGCTCTAGTCTACAATAGGCCTAGATTACGGTTGGAATGATATGAATAATATGATTTTTGGAAGAACAAGCTCTCCTCAGCCTTATTACTGTAGGAGAGAGAGAGGAGAGAGAGCCTTTAAGCAAACATTCTTCAAACAGAGCAAATATTTCCATATCAACAGGGGTGCTTTGTATCAGCTGGGTTTAAATACCTCAGATAATCTGTCGAGTCAGACTGGTTCTTAGGGGAGGAAAACATAGGGCTGGCCCAAACCAGTCAAACACTATGACACACACACACAGAGAGAGAGAGAGAGAGAGAGAGAGAGAGAGAGAGAGAGAGAGAGAGAGAGAGAGAGAGCGAGAGAGAGAGAGAGAGGTAGAGAGAGAGAGAGAGAGAGGTAGAGCAAGAGAGAGAGCGAGAGAGAGAGAGAGAGACAGAGAGACAGAGAGAGAGAGAGAGAGAGAGGGAGAGAGAGAGAGGTAGAGAGAGAGAGAGAGAGAGAGAGAGACAGAGAGAGACAGAGAGAGAGAGAGGGAGAGAGAGGGAGAGAGAGAGAGGTAGAGAGAGAGAGAGAGAGACAGAGAGACAGAGAGAGCGAGTGAGAGAGAGAGAGAAATGGACTCTGGATCCCACTACAAGCTCAACTAAGAAACACAAGCACCAGTGAGCCTAGCCCCTTGACATTCCTAGGCTAGCTCCAGCACAGCGGGTGATAAAGATGTTGTGGGAGCTGCTGTCCTCCCATAGTGTCTACTGTCTGTCTCCCCCCTGACCTTTGTATCAAAGACACTGACAATCACATGACCACCAGAGAGCCCTGGGTAATGGACTCCATGGTATAATCTAATACATGAACTACACACTACAACTACACACACAGAGAGAGAGACAGAGAGAGAGAGAGAGAGAGAGAGAGAGAGAGAGAGAGAGAGAGAGAGAGAGAGAGAGAGAGAGAGAGAGAGAGAGAGAGAGAGAGCGCCCTGGGTAATGGACTCCATGGTATAATCTAATACATGAACTACACACAGAGACAGAGGGAGAGACAGAGACAGAGAGACAGAGAGACAGAGAGAGAGACAGAGAGAGAGACAGAGAGACAGAGAGAGACAGAGAGAGAGAGAGACAGAGAGCCAGAGAGCCAGAGAGCTCTGGGTAATGGACTCCATGGTATAATCTAATACATGAACTACACACTACAACTAGGCTACACACTGTAGTCATCACATGGTTCCTACTGCCTAAGCCACCAGGAGAGGCTGGCGGAGGGAGACGTCTCTCCTGGTACACAGACCTTTGTATCCTAAACACTGAAGGTCCCGTGACCTGAGGCCTGCGTCACAGAGTCTACATGGTAGTAATCTCGTGAGGTTAGAATTATAAGGTTCTATCTCCATTTTTGTCAGAATTGAGTTTTTCACATAATCTGATCCGTTAGGTGTTTATTAATGCCTGTGTGGTGTTATTTTTAAAATGTTGACATTTTTGAGTTAGTAATTAATAAAATACAAAGGTTCCATCTCACAGAACATAATGGAATGTAAAAACTTTGACGCTCAATATCTCTGAACTGCCCTAGACGGAGATAGAACCTTATCATTCTAAACGGAGATAGAACCTTATCATTCTAAACTGAGATAGAACCTTATCATTCTAAACGGAGATAGAACCTTATCATTCTAAACGGAGATAGAACCTTATCATTCTAAACGGAGATAGAACCATATCATTCTAATGTCACGACCTGTTAAATAGACAACACTGGCCATGAAGACGCCACAGAAAGACTGTAGGCTATGACTGAAAACTGAAAAGACTGACACGTGCACACACACACACACCTTACTAACACAAAAAGGTTTGAACTAAGGTTGCACAATATGGATGGCAATATCGCAATAATACAGTACAGTATCCCCTATCCCCTGAAATGTATTATAGGGTAAGAAAATACAGTGGAGGGGCACCCCTAGTCAAAATGCCTTTTACAATGAATATCTAAGTGAAAAGAAGCAAACCTAACCTCTAAATGGTACAAAGTACAAACATGACACATTTCATCACATTTTGCAGTTTAGCCTACATACACTCGTTTACAGTGTCAAAATAATAAAACAAGGAAAGAAAAAACTGGGAAAAACCCTGTCAGCTTTGTAACTAACAGCTTGCAAACGCTTCCTGTACCCAGCTAAGAGTCTTTACATTTTTAGAATATAATTTTTCCCCATTCTTCCTGGCAGAACACCTCTAGCCCAGAAATATTCTTTGGCCTTCTTGCATACACGGCATGTTTGAGATCTCCATAATATTCAAGTCTGGGGACTGTGATGGCCATTCCAAAACCTTCATCCATCTTTCCTGGAGGTACTTCATGGTTGATTTTGAGCTATGGATCCACCTCCATGCTTAACAGTTGGCAAGGTGTTCTTCTCTACAAATGCTTCACTCTTTTTTCTCCAAACATACCTTCTTTGGTTGTGTCCAAAATGTTCAATTTTGGTTTTGTCAGTCCAGAACACAAATGTGTTGTTGTTGTTGAAGCTTTTACAGTTTCCACTACATTCAACACATGGAGGGAGGAAGCAGCTATCCAAGCAGAGTTTTAGAGTAAAACGTTCCACACAGAAGTGCCCTGTCATATCCCAGAGCTAGTTCTACAAGCATCTTACCGTCCTCCATTAACACCTTCTTCTCATCGGCCTTCTTCCCCCAGTATTCCCAATCCATTCTACCTCTCAATCCCAACCACTGGCTGAATGGAGAGAAACTGGAGGATCCTTCCCTGATCTGGGTTGTTCCGGGGAAGTCTTATTGGCCGAGGAGGGTAGTTCCTGCGTAACGAGTCGGTGGC
This sequence comes from Nansenia antarctica, assembly GCF_963989245.1. NCBI lineage: Eukaryota > Metazoa > Chordata > Actinopteri > Argentiniformes > Microstomatidae > Nansenia > Nansenia antarctica. The sequence continues at coordinate 18,517 of NW_027662655.1, read as the reverse complement.
TGTGACATAGGCACCGTGACCCTGGCTGCCCTCTCACTGGCTGACAGACAGGCAGGCAGGCTGGGGCGTCCTGAGAAAAACTGGGAGGTCTGGTCCTCCTGTTCCATTTCCATTTCCATACTCCTTCTACTCCTTCTTCTCACGTGAACCGACTTCCTCTCCAGCCCTACTGTTTGTACTCGAGACGAGTGCAGAAATACACAGAAGCTATAATCTGAAGACTTAACAATACGAATATAGGGTTAGGGTTAGGGCTTCTCCATAATAGATGAACCAAAATTACACTCAATCAATGTGTTGATCGCTCTACCCCCAAAGCCCCGTTGGACTGTCACTGCAGTCTCTTTTCCGATATATAAAGTCTAGATATCTAAAGTCTAGATATCTAAAGTCTAGATATATAAGGTTTAGATATATAAAGCCTAGGAAGTGGTTAGTCTAGGAAGTGGTTAGAGCCGGAGGGGGAAGTCGGCCCACATTTGAGTCAGAGAGTTCCAGAGAACCTTGAGGCTGTTGTTGCTACAGTAGGTCATGTTCCAGTAAGGGTGATGTCGCAAGAGAGAAGAAGAGACTGGCTGAGTGGGGAGAGGGGGAGGAGGGGGAGGAGGAGGAGAGGAGGGGGGAGGGTGGTGGATGGAGGAGGAGGAGGAGGAGGAGGAGGGGGGTGGGGGGGGTGATTGGGGGTCAACAGGGAACAGGAACGGTGGTCATAACATCCACGGATAAACAGCTCATGCTGTACAGGAGATGTTCTGGAAACTTCCTCCCAGAAGGAGGAATGATTCAGATGATTCACAATCTCTCACACGCGCGCTCACACACACACACACACACACACACACACACACACACACACACCACACACACTCACACACTCACTCTCAGTTCCCCCTGTATGTTTCACATCTCTTTTCAGCAGTACGAGGGTGGTGAACTCTGACCCCGATGTGGTCTGGCTGCTGTGGGAAGCGACGTCAGCGTACCGAACCACCAGGCCGCTAACAACAACTAGACAACTAGATCTCCATGGTAACAACAACCAGACAAGTAGATCTCCATGGCAACAGTGGTATGTGCTCTCCTTCTACCTCAGTTTACCTCCCGTGACTGACCCCCCCCACACACACACCTTTCTATCTCTACCTCCCCTGAACAAACGCTTCTCTCTCTCTCTCTCTCTCTCTCTCTCTCTCTCTCTCTCTCTCTCTCTCTCTCGCTCTCTCTCTCTCCCTCTCCCTCTCCCCTCTCTCCCTCTCTCCCTCTCTCTCTCTCTCCCTCTCTCCCTCTCTCTACCTCTCTACCTCTACCTCTACCTCTCTCTCTCTCTCTACCTCTCTACCTCTCTACCTCTCTACCTCTCTACCTCTCTACCTCTCTACCTCTCTCTCTCTCTCTCTCTACCTCTCTGGACCACTCCTTCCTTCCACTCCCCACAACCTGAGCTGACCCTGCGAGGTACACAGCCTTTCCATAGCTTTGTTGCTGTATGGGTGTGTCCTGTATGGGTCTGGTCTAATCATTGACAGATGATATCACCCTAAGGAGGCCACAACACTGGAGTTGAGGAGGCAGATCTTAGTCACTTGATTGGCCACACACTTCACACATTTGCCATGGAGGAACAATTCCAAATCATTATTTTAAAGCTGTAGCAAGCAACTCACCAATAAACTCAAAGGTGCTATAAGTATGTATTATAAGTAATGAGCAGTTTGTGAACAAGAGCAGTTTGTGTTTTTCCATCCATCTGAATAGAGGTACTTTCCGACCATAAGGAGGAGGGGTGAAAAGAACAACACTTGGACAAGGAAGAGAATGCTGAAAACAGTCCTTGGGGGTGTGGCCTAATTGTGACATCACTGGTCTCCAGGCAGCAATGACTCTGACCCTGTTCCCTTCACACACACGGTTCTACTACAACACGACAGACGTGACAGGGTCTCAGTAAGACCTTCCCTGTAAAAAGAAAACATAACTATGAATCTGTTGCTAGTTCCTGTGTGTGCGCAGGGTCCCAGGAGGGGAGATGTCAGGGTTCAGGCCAGAGAGCAGACTGGTTTGCTTGCCAAATGTTTTTGGCTTGTGACCCCAAATTGCCATCAATCATTTCCTGTCTGTGACCCTGACAACGTCATTGTGGTCTGTGCCAACGCATAATAATATAACGTCCAAGAGTATTCTCAAACATGCTCTAATTGGTTGAAATTGAACCCCAAAACACTGCAATATAGGCTACAGGAGGTGCAATACACCAACAATGTTTTGCCTTCAAACAAAATCAAAATTTTCTTTTTTTAATCAGATCATGGAGGTTGGTTTTATTTTCTCAGGGGACCCAAGCCCCAACCCCAAGTTTGGGAACTGTTGCTATAGGATAGAACAGAGGCCTAGTCGACCTCATGGCTGTATTGGCTGTACTCCGTTACATCCAACCAGCGCTGGGCTCAACAGCATTTGAAACACTTTGCTTGCGCCTTTGCACCATTAAGAATATTCCATTGATTCCAGTGTCAGGCATCTGTGTCTGCATCAAACTGATGATTGACTGAGTTTACAGGTTAACTGATTGTCAAAGCATTGCTGTGTATCACCAAGCAGCGAGAAGGGTAATCACAGACAACAATAGTCGTCCTATAACTGACAAGAACTGAGAGATCTGAGACCAGCCAGAAATTCAGACAGGGGTTGACCTTGACTCCATTACTGAATACACTACAGGCCATATACCATTCCTTTACTTCTTCACCACAAAGGCAGCTACACAGAGATGTACATAGCTAGGCAGCTACACAGAGATGTACATAGCTAGGCAGCTACACAGAGATGTACATAGCTAGGCAGCTACACAGAGATGTACATAGCTAGGCAGCTACACAGAGATGTACATAGCTAGGCAGCTACACAGAGATGTACATAGCTAGGCAGCTACACAGAGATGTACATAGCTAGGCAGCTACACAGAGATGTACATAGCTAGGCAGCTACACAGAGATGAACATAGCTAGGCAGCTACACAGAGATGTACATAGCTAGGAGAAGCTTAGGTGCTCTGGAGCCTCTCTACAAGGCTAAGACACGGCATGACCACAAACACATGACACAGTCAAGACTGAGAGGAGGAGATAGCATATCAGAGAACATCATGTCGCCAGCGAATCAACTGACACTGTAAGCAACTTCATGATTGGGTTTTAGCACAAGACTGTATCCTATCCCCCCCCCCCTTGCAAATCATTTATGAAAATAATGTATCTTAGTGGAAATAGAGCAGACACTTGCAACTGCAATTATGCATTATTATATGATCCAATCAAACATTTGAGGACAAACATGCTTAGTGAATTAACTCCTCTCTACACTACACTTAACTCTTAAACCACGACTACTATTCTCCCATTCAGGGACAGAAAATATGGTTCAAATTAGGTCCAAAAAGTGTTCGACTGTCCCCGCATGATGTGCCTTGGTAGAGAGGCCGCTTGCCTGAGCACCATGATGGGCTCAGTGGACAACAGGACGACCCAGGGCTGCTCTGGTTTGGGGGGGGGGCTACAAGACCGGCCCAGTGGCCCAACCACCTGTGAACGTGGAGGAGCAGACCAGACTATGGAGGAGCACTGCCTCTGTCTGCCCTCTTACTACCCAACAACCCCTGCAGCTCAGAAGACTTTGCAGTGTTCAACAAGAATGCAAAGGACTGTGTCAAGAAATGGGGGAAACTGTCCTATAACCACCACGCTTCAGAGAGACGAAAAGAAGAAGAAGAAGTACCTGAGCTGAAGTCGCGGTCCAGAGGAGGCACGTCATCGTCGGTGTGGGTGAAGTCCAGCGTGGCGCCGGCGATGTCCACCAAGTCCTCGTCGTCGCTGGTCGCGCTGTGGAGGCTGTCGTAGCTCCCGTCGCAGTACCCGGTGTTCTCCATACTGACACTGACACCACCTCCCCCACCTGTAGTTGTGGACACAATCACAATGTCATCAACAACACTCCAGGGTCATTTTTTTATACGGTGCCTTTTCCGTCCCCAGTACTAAATCATGTTGTATTTTGTCTAAATTTGGACAAATACTAATTCCATTAGGTTTTTCATGTATAGTCAATTGTTATTTATTATGAATACAATGATATGGGCTTCTAAGTTGTTGTTTTCTACATTTTAAAAGCTTTGGTTAAAGATGTAAATGGGATTTGGGATGTCCCCAGTGTTGTTCATTCAACTTCAATCCAAAAAATAACTATTAAAAACATATACATTTCCAAATATGTTATTATTATTTCATTTTCCTGATCAATATCTATTGAAATCAAATATAGTTTTTATCCTTTTCTTTTTTATTTTGTACAAAAAAATAAGGTTTTGCTTACAATATTGCTTGTCCCTGCGATCACTGTCCACCCTGTTATGCTGTGTTAATGTCCCTTTTAAAAGAAAACCATATTTCTCAATCACATCACTCTCATGAGGTGACATCACATCAGTGGAGGGGATTTCAAATGTGGTAAGCTGTGTGATTTTCTACCTCTTTTACCATCTGATTTTTATGTTTTTATCCAGTGAGTTTAATGTGGTTGACCATAACGTGTCCACCCTGTTATGCCTAAATATTGAGGAGATCAATCAAATTGAATAATTTCAAAAAAAGTATTTAGTGCAAATTAGATTCCTCATCAAGTATTCATGGTCATTCTAGGCATTATGCTAACACAGGCAGGCTAAAGGCTAACTTTAACTCAAAATGTCCACCCTGTTAGTGTCCACCCTGTTAGTGTCCACCCTGTTAGTGTCCACCCTGTTAGTGTCCACTCTGTTCTGGAGACACTCGCCCTATTCAACTACAGAGGGTATTCTAAATAAAATAAAATGTAGGTGCCTGAGCTCGACCACTATGTTTTTCAGCAAGCTAGATATGTCCTTTATATAATAGAACATTAAAATATAGATTAATCAACAATTTATTTTTCACAAGTTATGAAGTCCAAATGGCACCTTATAAAAAAAAAGACCCTCCAATGATCTCATCTGTCATTGAACATCAACACACGTTTGTTTTCTTTCTAGGACGAACAACAACAACAACAAGCGTACCTTTGCCAGACTTTGTCGATACATATTTTCGATAGACATTCCTCCAATATCGCAACATCGCTCAGAGAACAGCAAGAATCCCAAGATGTTGACCCAAACAGCAAGACTGTTTCCTCTGCTGACTACAGCCTACAGACCTTTACTAACTTACCTAGAAGAAGTTACGACTTTACTTCTCTATTGAGAAAACGTCGTTATCGGGAAGTGGAGTGGCCGTGCTTCATCACTCTGAGCTGACAGCTACAGGCTGAACTTCATCATGACTCAATTACCCAAACATGTTAACATGTTGCTCAACAACCCTGAACAATAACGCCTCTGGGCTGATAAACTAATAAACTAGGTGATATTGTTGTTCTCACTCACCTCCTAACCTTCACTTCACTTCACACCAGTAGATACTTCTGCTACTTTGTAACAAACTTTGAAACTACCTCCTTTGAAGTTTGTGACGAGGTGTCTTGTTGAGTTACATAGTAACTGTAACCACGTGACTGAGTGACAGATAAGCAGTATTGTTTAGTATTTACCACACACACACACACACACACACACACACACACACACACACACACACACACACACACACACACACACACACACACACACACACACACGTTAACAAATGTCACGTTATTATATTATTGTTAAATATTAAAAGAAGAGAAAGGCACTGACAGCCTTTAACATACCTCTGAGAACCTCTGAGTCGGCCGGTCAGTTAATCAGCGAGATGAAATGTTTGTCTTGTGACTGAAGGACGTGAATGTATCTGTCTGAACTGGAGCCAGAATAATATATATATAAATGTCTTAATGTTTAAATGTCTTACTAAAGGTTTGTTTCCCTGAAGATCTTCTGCGTCACCGCCGCTCCTCTCTTCTCACAGCCGCCGCAGATCCACAACATGTGAGATCATAACCATGACAACTCTCTCTCTTTCCTTCACAAACTAGTTTATTATAAATCATATAAAGCTCTTAGACAGACAGTGTAGTCTGTAGTTGGTTGTCAGATCACCGGAGAGAGAACTCTCCTGTCCTGGCAGGGAGGAGCAGTCGACCCCAGAGCTGAGCTGAGGGACTGGGTTAGTGGCACAGACAGATCGAGTTATCGGTCATCCTCCAGGTTTCTGAAGGAGGCAAGAACATTACTGCTATTTTCCTCCTGTCACACCACCATACATACATAAATAATTGCTATAAAACTACATAGAAACGGGCCTGCTACTGTTTTTCTTCATCTGATATGTGTAGATACAGCTACTAGATTGCTACTAGATTGCTACTAGATTGTAAACATAAGTGCAATATTGAAATATAACTGAAATATAACTGTGAAATATAATTGAAATATAACTGTGAACGTTTCAAACCTGCTAACTGCGACACTTTAAATGAATGTGCAATAACACTATGTGCAATATGACAACCCTAGGGTACATAAGGTTCAGAGATAGGAAATGTTAGAATAGGTATAGCATAGCATAGAGTACAGCACAGTGTTTTATTTGTATAGTATTCATAGCTTTCATGTGACGTCACAGCATAGTGGAAACGCCCACCTGACGGGCAAAAGGCACTTTTTGCGGGCAAAACCCACGGGCAAAACCCACTTTTTGCGGGTTAATAACTTTGATTTCCCGTGGGTTAGGAAAATAATTCCAACGTGTCCGGATAGAGTAGAAGACAGGGAATCCAACACTATTTGAATGGAGTCGATCCTCCACTCCTATCACCGTGGACACAGCAAGGAGCGAATTCCCGGATATAAATATTCCCTCGCCTCGCTGACAGCGGGAGTTGGGAGTTTCGTCCAGCAGCCGGTGAACGCCCGGTTGATCGAGTTTCATATTAAAAGTATATGTTCTCGGGGTGTCAGCGCGGTGGTTAAGGGCTCAAAATGACCGTATACTGATGGTGAATTTAGCAATAATAGTCTTATGTTTGTACCACCTCCATAACCCGTGTTATTCACGGGAAAAGCCGGTCAAGGAGGCACCCTTTGCAGGTCAATAACTTTGATTCTCCGGGGGTTAGGAAAATAATTCCAACGTGTCCGGATAGAGTAGAAGACAGGGAATCCAACACTATTTGAATGGTGTCAATCCTCCACTCCTATCACCGTCGTGTATCTTGATAGTTCTTCATGAGTGAGGTGGTCTAAATAGTAGGCAGCCATGTTGAGCGATGTTGCTATGATACTTTTTGCCCGTCAGGTTGGTGGTTGCTAGGGAAGAAACCACGTGACTGAAAGCTATGAATAGTATAGTGGATAGTGTACATAGCCTTTATTTATGTAAACCAGCTCTTTTCTCTTCTTGTTTTTAGTCTTTTTTCCTAGCACCAGGGGAGCCCCCCCTCCTAAATTTCGTTGTATGGTACCTGTACTATGACAATAAAGACCATTCATTCATACAATTAACTAATTCACAAAATGTATAGACCTAAACAAGGAGTGATCAAGGAGTCAGGACATTTTTAAGCGAGACCTCAAAACCTACTTATTCAATGTCGCCTTTTGCTACTAAGCCAGACATTGGACATTATAGAACTAGGATCACTAGGCCATTACACCATACTCGTGTTTTGAGATTTGTGTTGACAGGAAAATGGACCCGGGTGCTGATGAGGCACTGGCAGCTCCCAGTAGCACCTAGAGCAGTACTGGAACCGGTACAAGGGTGTACCAGGACCACCATCAGGTTGTATTGCTGTCATCTTTATTGTGTTGTTGCATCATAACTGCGCTTAAGATTCTCTTTTGGCAGGACCTGTGCCCATGCTGGATGCAGAACGATGCAGATATAACACTAAATTTATGGACAGTGTGTACGCCGTATCAACTTTTCCTGGATACATGGTGTGCAGGTGTACAGGTTTTTGGCCCTTGCTTGCTTGCTTTGCGCCGGTGGTCCTTGGGCCTCCCCTTGGGGGCCCCCGGCTGCCCCGTGTGCCTGGTCTGTTCCGCCGCCGGGGCACCTGCTTGGCCGTCCTTGTGCGGGGCCTCTTTGGTCTGTGCTTGCTTGGCTGGGCCGGGTGTGCTGGTGGTGGGGCGGGCTGGGTGTGTGGGGCGGCGGGGGCTCCCCGGGGGGGGGTGTGGGGGTCCACCGCTGGGTACTGGTAGGCACTGGTAGGTTTTTACTTTTGCCTGCTCGTGGCTCTGTCAGTATTGATTGATTGATTGATTGACTGAGAATGTTTATTATGTGAAGCGCATTGAGTTGCATCTTGTAAGAAATGCGCTATACAAATAACATTTGATTTGATTTGATTATCATCATGCACAAGTGGTGGAATTCAACATAATCAACTCTTGGTACTGTAACAGAACAATGGAGCCTCATTTCATAAAATAGCTCTAGGGCGACATCTGGTGGACATTCCAGACCCCTTCAACCAAGGCAAGGCAAGGCAAGTTTATTTGTATAGCGCATTTCATACAACAGGGGCAATTCAAAGTGCTTTACGTATAGCATTAAAAGAAATACAGAAAAATAAGGATGGTAATTAAAAATGGCAAGAATAGATACATATAGATTGCTTAATAGGACTAGGTGTTACAATCCCTGAAGATTCAGCACGCAACTTTTACCTGGATGTGAAAACGTAGCTGTAGTGGCTGCCTCATACTTAGCTGTAGTGGGTGGGGTTGGATTCGGTGAAGACCACTTCACTTCCTTTGTCAGGTGCACCGAATACAATTATCTCTGTTTTGTCCTTTGTTTAGTTAGAGGAAGTTTTGTGTCATCCAGGCGTTTATTTGCTCAATGCAATTACAGAGATTGTCAATGGGACTATAGTCGTTCGGTGAGAGGGCTATGTAGATTTGAGTGTCATCCGCATAGTTGTGGTAGGCAATTTTGTTCTTTTTTTAGGATGTGTCCCAATGGAAGCATGTAGAGATTGAATAGAAGGGGGCCAAGGATTGACCCTTGGGGAACCCCACATGTCATTTTAATTTGGTCAGATACAAAGTTGCCAATGGAGACATAGTAGCTTCTGTCCTGTAGGTAGGATCTAAACCAGTTTAGGGCAGTGCCCGAAAGTCCTACCCAGGTTTTTAGTCTATCTATTAGAATGTCATGGTCTACAGTGTCAAAGGCAGTGCTAAGATCTAGTAGTACCAAAACTGAGATTTTTCCGGAGTCTGTGTTTACACAAATGTTATTAAGGACCTTAATAAGGGCCGTTTCAGTGCTATGAAAGCCTGATTGAAAGTCATTGAAGGGATCATTTAGGGTCAAATAATTGCTAAGTTGTTTGTGGGCAACCATTTCAATTATTATTGTTATGGTGTTAAATTGTGACATGGTTGTTATGTCCGTATTTGGGGGCGTTAGTGGAGACGTGTTTTTTATGCCTGACACAGAAGAGAGCAGAGTCTTGTTCGACTTTTCTTGTTTTCATTGATATATCGTCTGGAAATAGTTTTAGACATAGTTTGAATAACCGGGAAGATAGATACCTCGAAAGAATATGCAACAATGGTCAGATAGGGCAATGTTAGTTACAACAACATTTGAAATATCTAGGCCTTTGGTGATGATAAGGTCCAGAGTGTGACCTCGATTATGAGTCGGGAGGTTCACATGTTGTTGAAGTTCAAAAACATCTAACAGAACAGAGAGTTCTTTGGCTTTGTTGTCCTCTGAGTTATCTACATGAATATTGAAATCACCAGCAATGATCAGACCATTAAATTCAGTAGTAATGATGGAGAGAAGCCCCGTAAGAGAGACTTGTTAGCTAAAGACCTAGCATTAAAAAGGGCTAACCTCAGTGGCTTGGTGTCTGGTCTCTGTGTGGGCTGTGTGTGGCGTAGTATAGAGATTAGATTGGAAGGGCGTATGATCGGGTGTTCTGACCTGGGATTAAGTGTTCTGTTACTGATATGAACAGAGACAGCAAGAACTGACATTCCCAGCTTTCAGGAAGGTCAAAGGCAGTGGTGGACTCAGGCTGTTTGAAGGGCAGGGGCGAAAACTACTGCACAACATGGGACCCCATCAGTGCACATGGTCAAGTTTAGACCATTGGAAGGACAGCCAATAGGGCACATCCTCTCATTTTGACACTCTCAGGGGCACTTTAGTGCAACGTTTTTCAACTGTGGGGGGGCACATGGTCAAGTTTAGACCATTGGAGGGGCAGCCAATAGGGCACGTCCTCTCATTTTCGACACTCAAAAGGGCACTTAAGAGAGACGTTTTTCAACCGTGGGGGCACCAGGAGGGGCGGTCGCCCCCCCCTGCCCCCCCCCTGAGTCCGCCAGTGGTCAAAGGTATCAACTCTATGGAAGCAGGGACTGTCAACTGGTTATGGGTGACATCAAGGGGGGGGGGGGGGGGGTGTTGTGACATCAGGGGGGGGGGTGTTGTGACATCAGGGGGGGGGGGGGGGTGTTGATGATGAGGCTGGCTCCTCCCTGTGTTGTCGAGGGGGGGGGGGGGCGATGACCACAGATTTTAATTGTCTTCGAAAGCATTTCAAGTATCAAAAACAAGACAGAATCGTGTTAAAGGCGTAGTATAAAAGTACAATTCATGAATAGGTTTAGAACATATACTGTATTTATAGCGATGGAGGTAGAAATCAGAGGATGGGCTCATTGTAAATGCATGGGATGGAATGAGAAATGGTATGGAACACATGTTTGGTTTCATCCTGTAGATACGAGTCTGCAGCCGACTCTGGTCTCCCCCTCTTCTTCTTTGGTCTCTAGTAAGTAGGCTGGATGTGGTGTAGGAGTTATAGGTCAAACCACCTCCTCCCCAGACCCCTCAGGACCCACCAGAGAAGGTTTTAAATTAGCCTTTTATGAAAGAGAGAGAGAGAGGGGAATAATCTGAGAAGAAGAGAAACCTCGAGGAAAGAGGAAAGAGGGGGGACTAAAGTAACAACAAAGGAGGGATTGAGGATGGGGCAGGAATGTGTATGTGTGCCTCAGTCAGTAGACAGCAGGGCTGGGGGGGTCTGGCTCATGTCTGTGTCTACCGCTATATAATCAGCTGTTCTCCCTCCCTCCCTCCTTCATCCCTTTAGTGGAAAACATAAATATTTGTCCACCTTACCTCCCATGAAGAGGTCACATGTTCAGAGGTCCTGCTGCTATTCTCTCTCTTACCCTCTCGTTCACCTTGTCTCCCTTTTTCTCTCTCCCGCTTTTCTCACCAGCTCAGCTCACTCAGACCCTCGTTCATTTCTCCTGCTCACTTTCTTTATCCCTCTCAGAAGGTTTCTGTCTCTCTTCCTCTTCACCCCCCCCTCCCTTCCCTTGCTACTCTCTAACAGTGATTCTTCACTTTTACAACGGCAAGTTATTTTACCAAGAGATTACAGCTCAAATCCCCTCTCGAAGCTAAACGACTCTTGTTTAAACACTACACATGTCGTGCGTGTGCGTGCGTGTGTGTGTGTGCGTGTGTGTGAGTGTGTGTGTAAGTGTGTGAGTGTGTGTGTGTGTGAGTGTGTGTGTGTGTGTGAGTGTGTGTGTAAGTGTGTGTGTGTGTGTGTGTGAGTGTGTGTGTGTGTGTGTGCGTGTGTGTGTTATATCCCCATGACAGTCCATATGTTACCTTCCATTTCGTGTCAGGGCTGTTTACCTAACCATTATACCAAAGTGAAACAGTTACCCGCAAGGACATAAATCACAACTCGGTACACGCAGTAGTTTAAAATAGTATTATTATTAATGGTACTTGTCTCACTTTTTTTCTCTTACAAAAAGTTTTTTTTTTTTTTACAATAAATCAAAAAAACAACAACATAATAATAATAATAACAAAACCAAACAGCAGGATACATACATTACTGGTCCCAAGCCCCTCGCTACCCCGTTAAGTTTCCAGTTTGTAGCAAAGAGAACTTTAACAAAGATATAGATACAGTCACAACAAAAACACAAACACGTATACATGAATATACGTCTTTGTATAAACTTCAACGAAACAAGTAGAAACTTTCTTTTTGGCAACGGAAAAACAACAATCTATTAGAGTCAGTTGAGAAATGCTTCAGTCATGTGATCACATTGATACAGATGATTGGATAACATGGTAGCGCCTCTCAGGGGGTAGAACTCTCAGGGCAGTAAGTCATCCATAAGTCACCAGTACATGGTCCATGAAGCAGCTTTCTCTATCCAGTTTCTCCACCAGGCTGATGGTGCTGAGCTGTCAGACAGCAGCACTCTGGTTATGGTGCTGTCGTTGTACAGTTACACACCAGAACACTGAACTATGACAGGTTTAATCAACAATACGTGGCTACAGATTGATAGTAAATAGAGAGAGGCTGTGTGTGTGTGTGTGTGTGTGTGTGTGTGTGTGTGTGTTCGTTTGCGGGTGTGCGTGTGTGTGTGTGTTTGCGGGTGTGCGTGTGTGTGTGTGTGTGTGTGCCTGTGTGTGTTTGCGGGTGTGTGTGTGTGTGTGTGTGTGCCTGTGTGTGTGCATGAGCACACGTGTTGCATGCTGTTTTGAGTAACTGCTAGTGAATAAATGTAGCACCACAACTCCTAACATTCCCAAAGAGAATAAACTAAAATATACATACTTCATCTTTCATCAAATCTCTTCACACACCTAGACAACATATCTGTGCAATTCTGTTTTTAGTTACATTGAAACACAACGGGCTGGTTTCCCCGACACAGATTAGACCTAAATCCTAAAGACTCAAATGCCTCTTCAATGGAGATTTTCTATGGAAACATCTGATTTAGTCAGGGGCTCAAGACACTAAGGGCCAGTTTCACAGACAAGGCTTAAGCCTAATCCTAGACTAAAAAACATCTTCAATGGAGATTTTACATTGAAAGTGTGATTTAGTCCAGGACTAGGCTTAAGCCTTGTCTGTGAAACTGGCCCTTAATCTGTGTCTGGGACAGGAGCACTAGGAGGGCTGTTTCACACTCAACGAGAGGCACAGAACTGTCTGTTAGTTTGAGCGTCGACGTAAAGCTCTTGAGGAATCTTTGGAAACGGCATCGATAAGGCATAAGAGCATTATGACATCATGAGAGCATTATGACATCATGAGAGCATTATGACATCAGTGAGAGCATTATGACAAGTCTCAAGGCAGGAAGGTGTACAGAGCAAATACCACGTATGGCATTTAAGGTAGAATAACTTTCAAGGCGTTCACCTGGATGAGTCTGTGGACAGGTGAGAGCACAGCCGTGTGACCCAACAACAAGGTGATACAGAACCTTAGTGTTCATGTGATGAGAACTCATTAACCCCGTCTTTAACCATGAGTTCCAATGACATCAAACCAATAACAGTATACAACAACATTCAATATACATAATGAACAGGCGTCTTCTATACATACAGTAAGACGTGATTCTAATGTAGCAGGTGGGATTTGAACCAGGCTCTCTCCCACATGGAAGATCCAAGTATCTACCATTACGCCAAGAGAACTTATTCCAGATTGGAGAGTTGGACACATGAGTTGACATGTCGTGAGCTTAGAATGATAAGGTTCTATCTCCGTTTAGAATGATAAGGTTCTATCTCCGTTTAGAATGATAAGGTTCTATCTCCGTTTAGAATGATACGGTTCTATCTCCGTTTAGAATGATAAGGTTCTATCTCCGTTTAGAATGATACGGTTCTATCTCCGTTTAGAATGATACGGTTCTATCTCCGTTTAGGGCAGTTCAGAGATATTGACCGTCAAAGTTTTTACATTCCATTATGTTTTGTGAGATGGAACCTTTGTATTTTATGAATTACTAACTAAAAAATGTCAACATTTTAAAGATAACACCACACAGGCATTAATAAACACCTAATGGATCAGATTATGTAAAAAAACTAAATTTTGACCAAAAAATGGAGATAGAACCTTATAATTCTAACGTCACGGTGTGTCAGGCAGGGCAACCTCATCACAAGAGCACGATTCCGAATCACCTCTGTTACATTAATAATCAACAGGGTCTGTGTACTGTATATGGTCTTTTTCCCTCTCGGTGATAGATGATCCTATACACTTCCCAAAGTGCCCCTGATTAACGGAAAATACTGTCCAAAGCACCCCTAAATATCTCTACGAGGGGGGAAATAAATAAATAAATAAGTAGTGTCTGAGCGTGCGCACTCCTCCTTTTCCAGTCCTCAGTAACACAAACTTACTAAACAACAACAAACTAAAACAACAACAACAACAACAACAACAACAACAAGATCTTTGGCCACGTAGTGCTGTGTGCAAAATGTGAGGTTATCATTGGTAAGTGAGAGATATACAAAATAAAAAGCTTACATAATACTGCCAAGTGCAGAGTTAATGCATACAGTATGGTAATCATAACCGCTTCTGAAATAGTGTGTGTCCGTTAGTGTCAGGAGGGATATTGAAGCTTTCTAACCCAATGAGAAGCGAGGAGATTCCTGTATCAGTGTTTTCCACAGGACCATTGTGAGACTGTGGCAGGGGGGGGGGGGCACATATATCTCTTTTGTTTTAACGCCCACGCCCCCTAGCCCTTTCCGCGAACCCGCTCGAACACTTTCCGCAACAACGCGAGCAGCGCCAAGCAGCGCTGAAGAATGTCTTAAGTGTGTTTTGGTTCGTTAGGAGAAAAGGCGGTGAGACAAATGAGACTACGGCGGCCCGCCACAGTCTCGTCCATGTAGGGGAAACACGGCTGTGTTCGTTTGTCAACTTCCTGTGTCCTGCGTGTTCCAATGTGCGCAACACCTCCTCTCTTCTTACAGTTGTCTGTCAGTCTGTCAGTAGTGTCCTGCCGTCCGTCCAGGCCCTGCAAACCCCACAGACATCCCAGATATCTCCAGGGCCGCAACTAACTCACTAGCTAAGCTCGCTGTGAGACTAAGCTCGGTTCTCCCTGGGGGGGGCTGATGCTCTCCTCACCCCTCTCCTGGAGCATTACCCTCCCCCCACCCCCCCACGACTTAGGTCTAGGTTGAGGCTCCTCTCCCTGGGGGTAAGGTCCTAGTAGTGCCCGTACCCCATGGTCATGCCCAGACCCAGGCCCATGCCCAGCCCCAGCCCCAGGCTCTCCCGTAGCCCGCGGAGCTGCTCCTCGCCCAGACGGATCTTGTCCTCGAGCTGCCTCTGCTCCACCAGCAGCGCCGCCTTCATCTTGACGAAGTGGCCGTAGTCGCGGTGCTGCTCGGGGCTGAGGCAGCGGCAGAGGACCCGGCCCACGGCCTGCTCGCGCCGGTCCACGTGCTCCTTCAGGTCCTGGGCCTCGGCCAGCTGCAACAGGAGCTGGCGCTTCTTCTCCAGCAGGGGGAGCTGTGGGGGTGAGGAGGAGGAGGGGGAGGGGAGGAGGAGGTTACGAGGAGATACAACAAGAGTTACAGTATGTGTTGTATTAGACATCTCGTGACGTTAGAATTATAAGGTTCTATCTCCATTTTTGTCAAAATTGAGTTTTTTACATAATCTGAACCATTAGGTGTTTATTAATGCCTGTGTGGTGTTATTTTTAAAATGTTGACATTTTTGAGTTAGTAATTCATTAAAATACAAAGGTTCCATCTCACAAAACATAATGGAATGTAAAAACGTTGACGCTCAATATCTCTGAACTGCCCTAAACGGAGATAGAACCTTATCATTCTAAACGGAGATAGAACCTTATCATTCTAAACGGAGATAGAACCTTATCATTCTAAACGGAGATAGAACCTTATCATTCTAAACGGAGATAGAACCTTATCATTCTAAACGGAGATAGAACCTTATCATTCTAACGTCACGATGTGTCTATGGCTCTGGAGAGAAACTCACAACTATACAGACACACCCCTCCTAAATTTCGTTGTTTGGTACCTGTACTATAGCAATGACAATAAAGACCATTCATTCATTCATTCATAAGTTAACCAGACAGATGAGATAGCCAGACTGTGTTTACCACCTCAAATTAATACATTTATGCCCAGCAGCCAAATCCATGTTTAGAGGTAGCTAGCTAACATTACATTGATCATACGAGTAAGACTTTTCACTTTAAATAAAATGCGCTGGCGTTGCTTGTTCGCCGCTTCTCCGCCCGAAATCCAGACATACTTGCAGTACACAGAGTAGATTGTCCTACAAAGACACTTAGATTTAGATTTAGTCATCTAAACAATAATTAGACCCCTATACTTTCTTTTCTTTTCTTTTTTGGTTTCTTTATATTTTACTACTCGATCTTTTCAGTTTGTAAAGCGTCTTTGAGTGTCTAGAAAAGCGCTATATAAGTCTAATGTATTATTATTATTATTATTAGTAGTAGTAGTAGTAGTAGTAGTATTATTATGAAGAGAGAACTCAATTCTACTGTGTTGAACGGTTGAAGGACAATCATCATCATCATCATCATCATCATCATCATCATCATCATCATCACCACCACCACCACCACTATCACCACCACCGCCCCCTCACCCTCTCGTGGTGTCCAGTCTCGGCGTCCAGCGTGTCCAGGGAGCTCTCCACCCTCAGCAGCCGTCCAGACAGAGACAGCAGCAGGCTGACCACCTTGTCCAGGTCCCCGATGAACATGCGGAACTTGTCCACCTCGTTGGGCTTGCACACCCCCACCACCAGACCCTCCACCTGGACCAGAACAGAGAGAGTTACAACCCAAACATACTGGAGTGTGTGTGTGTGTGTGCACTCGGGGGGGGGGGGCAGGGGGGGCGACCGCCCCTCCTGGTGCCCCCACGGTTGAAAAACGTCTCTCTTAAGTGCCCTTTTGAGTGGCGAAAATGAGAGGACGTGCCCTATTGGTGCCCCTCCAATGGTCTAAACTTGACCATGTGCCCCCACAGTTGAAAAACGTCACACTAAAGTGCCCTTTTGAGTGGCAAAATGAGAGGACGTGCCCTATTGGCTGCCCTTCCAATGGTCTAAACTTGACCATGTGCACTGATGGGGTCCCATGTTGTGCAGTAGGTGCCCTTTTTTTCTTTTAGCCCCCCCTGCCCTTCAAACAGCCTGAGTCCGCCACTGTGTGTGTGTGTGTGTGTGTACACACCTCGTCTCCCAGCTGAGTGTTGGCTCTGATGTCCTCCTGTAGTCCCCTCTGGGCCTCTCTCAGGACACCCAGCTTCTTACGCAGGCTCTCCATCAGCTGTCTCTGTACAGGGGGGAGGGAGGGTGGGGGAGAGGGTGGGGGAGAGAGGAGAGAGGAGAGGGAGGGGGAGAGAGGAGGGGGAGAGGGAGGGGTAGAGAGGAGAGGGAGGGGGAGAGAGGAGAGAGGAGAGGGAGGGGGAGAGGGGAGAGAGGAGAGGGAGGGGGAGAGGGGAGAGAGGAGAGGGAGGGGGAGAGGGGAGAGAGGAGAGGGTGGGGGAGAGGGGAGAGAGGAGAGGGAGGGGGAGAGAGGAGAGGGTGGGGGAGAGAGGAGAGGGAGGGAGGGGGAGGGGAGAGGGAGGGGGAGAGAGGAGAGAGGAGAGAGGAGAGAGGAGAGAGGAGAGAGGAGAGAGGAGAGGGGAGAGAGGAGAGGGGAGAGGGAGGGGGAGAGAGGAGAGGGAGGGGGAGAGAGGAGAGGGGAGAGAGGAGAGGGAGGGGGAGAGGGGAGAGAGGAGAGAGGAGAGGAGAGGGGGGAGGGGCATATGGTTCACTGTTATGTCATACCCGGCTGCTGGCAGCATAAAACACGCCCACTGTTCCTGACAACAATCGATGTCGCGCAGAATTCACAAATGTGTGTGTGTGTGAGTGTGAGTGTGTGTGTGTGTGTGTGTGTACCTTGTATGACAGCTCATCATCTTCGTCTCTGTCTCGACTGTCAGAGAAGTCCTTCATCTGAGACAGGAGCTGAGCCTTGGCCGCTGACGTACTGTAGTAGGAAGAGCAGGAGGAGCCTGACCGCCTGGGGGGGGGGGGGAGGAGGAGGAGGAGGAGGAGATGTAGGGGTTAGCACAGTCAGGCCATGTGACACTCAAATGAATTGTTGGAAAAACACACACAAATCAAAGACAGACAGACAGAACACAACACACACACAGCACACACACACACACACACACACACACACACACCTGTCCAGGCTGCCTCTCCAGCTCTCCGTGCCCGCCTCCCCCTCTGCACTAGGGGGGAAGAGTTCTTCGATACTGGTCCTCCCTCCCTCCTCCACCTCCTCCTCCAGGGACCCAGGCGTGGCCCTCCCCCTCCCCGCCGCCCCCTCAGTCTCGTGGTCGGGCAGCGTGTCGAGGTCCGTCTCCAGGACGGTGACTGGCAGGGCGAAACACTGCAGCTCCGTCCTGATTGGCTCCTCGTCTTCAGGAAGCCCCTCCTCCTCCTGGAAGTCGTCTATGTCCGTCTCCATGGGGATGTCCACTTCCTCCTCGCTGTGGGCGGGGCTCGGGCTCCGGCTGGGTTCTTCTTCTAGTTCCTGGTGTTCCAGAACCTCTGGTTGCGGCGGTTCATGTTCCTGTTCCAGAACCTTCTTCTGTGG
>NW_027662657.1:0-7500 GCF_963989245.1 Nansenia antarctica | reverse complement strand
GTAGTACTGGTAAATGAACCACAAATCCTCATTGAAAATGATGTAATTATTCCCACACTCCCACACAAAGCAATAGTACCAGTTATGTCTAGCACTGTATAACACACACACACGCGCACACACACACGCACGCACGCATGCACACACACATGCTGTCACACATGCACACACACAAATGTGCACAGACACACACACATGCATACGCATGCACACGCATGCACGCACACACTGTACGCAAGCAAGCATGCACATACACACACACACACACACACACACACACCAATGGACTATGCATATATTCACCAGTCGGCAGTGATTCACTGAACTGTGAAACAAGGCCTATATGCTAATGCCGGAAATATTCACTCCTTGGCTTATTTGGCCATTGGTTCTTAGCATATGGCTATTACCATAATGGACGGGGGTGGGGTGTTCAACAGAATGGTATAGTGCGAGACACTGTCGTCAATGAACGGCATTGTGCGCCAGCTAATTGAGTTTCCACAGGTCATCCTATGGATCATCAGTACAGATAGGAAAAGCATCCAGTATAGTGCATCTCTGTGGGGTGGGGTAGCGTGCACGGCAGGACTGCCAACCCAGGCCAGGGGGAGTCCGCTGCAGGTCCCACGTTAGCGTGCCTCCACTCACAAGGGGCGCTAAAAACAATGTTGTTACATAATATTGTATTTTATCTTTACCTGTTCTTTTTACTGTTTTCCCCTGCTTTTATATTCCTTCTATGCTTGTATATGTTTTTAGATATGTTTTTATATTCACTTTATGTTCTTATTCCTGTTGTAAAGCACTGTGAGCTGCATTTCTTGTATGAAAGGTGCTATATAAATAAAGCTTTACTTACTTACTTACTCTGAAGCATACAGTATAGTGAACCTCTGAAGCATACAGTATAGTGCATCCACAGCACACAGAACAGTAACAGTCATGGTGTGTGGTTGGATACTATATATATATTTATAGATCATGGTATAGTAGGAATGGTGTTGTTGTTGTTGAACTATGAGCTGGCTTAGTGGTATTTGGAGTGGTTAAGTGGTATTGAGATGGTAGGAGGAATGGTGTGTATCGAACGAATGTTTTGAACGTGTATCGAACGTGTGAATTCCAGCCAAACACTTTGTATTATGTGTTATAGTGTGTAAGTGTGCAAGGTCGGTAGACAGAAATATGTTCTTCTGGAACTAGTAAGCTAGCATAGCTGAGGGACCTTGTGCTGTTGTGTTCATTACAAGAGACTTCTGCTACCGCCACTAAGCACACTTGTGGATCCCTTTTTAGATGTTCAAGGGTATTCGGTTGTTATGTCTGACGTCAAACGTGACGTTTTGCAATTTCCGGGTCCAAACCAGAAATTCTCCGCACCAGAGTACCAGTGTACTACAGCGGTAGAATGACAGTTCAATCGTTTTTTAGACTCGGATCTATTCATACAACAAGGGACACAGCACTTTCCCGTTTTCCCAATATTGTCAGGGTCTTTGATCCTCGGAAAAGCGCTATATAAATATAATGAATTATTATGATTACTGAGGCATTTCGAAGAGAGCGCCTCAGCCAACTTTGGACCCGGAAACACGTCAGGACTTAACAACCGAATTGGAGCAGTCACAGACTCTCCTCATTTCAACTTGGGTGGGGGCTTGAAAACTACATTTAAACCTGCTGCACACAGTGAGTACGGTAATGCGAATTGCGCAGGCAAAAACACAAGTTAAAAACAAATGTGAATTAGCACAGACACAAATACAATTCCTCATGCCTGATACAATTCCTACCTCATGCTAATTCATTGATATAAATTCATACGAAAAAGACCAACAAATTAATATCAAACCTTACGACCGCTAGGGATGTGACTTGCGTGGTGGTTAGGCAGTATTAGGCATTAAACTCTAAGTGTAAGCTGTCAGGAGAAGAAGGCAATACCAAACATAAACAGAAGCAGCGAGAATTAGCACAAGCAGTGGTGTTGAGATTACAAGTTGGGGTACTAACACTGTACACCCACCACCCCCCCAGCCTCCTAATGAGGTGTCCTGCCTTTCATATTGAACTGCCAAGTTCTGCCTTTCGTATTGACCTGCCAGTATAAATGATCCCTTTCATGTCTTCTCCGGTCGCATTCGTAGCTTTTTCATACGACCTGCTGGGTTGTCAGATTTCATATTAATTTGGCGTTCTGCTTTTTGTATGAATTCGTAAGAATTAAGCATGAGCAGCACAAACACACACACACACACACACACACACACACACACACACACACACACACATACACACACACACACACACACACACACACACACACACACACACACACTTGTCTCTCTACCTTCTCACTCACTAGCCCTTGTCTCTCTCCATCATGTAGAATAGTGTGATGGTTCGTTGGCTCAAGTTGAGTGGAGTTGAGTTGACCAATTTTAGCTCAGTCGTGGGTGACAGGATTATAAATGTAGTACAGATACGCACACACATATACACCCCTTAGTTACGCAGCATACACACACAGCCTGGTCATGACACACACTGTCACTCTCCCCATTATCTCTCTCTCTCTCTCTCTCTCTCTCTCTCTCTCTCTCTCTCTCTCTCTCTCACACACACACACACACACAGCCCAGTCCTAAAGCTTGAATACACAGTACCGCCGCGGACACTCTGAAGCCCCTCCTCCCCTGACCGCTGGGCTCTGACTCTCTGATCTCTCATTTACCTGCTCCATCACTCGTTCCCTCGCTCCCTCTACCTCTCTCACTCATTCGCTCCCTCTCTCCCTTCGTCCTCGCCTCTGTTGCCACGGCAGCAAAACCTGACAATGAGAGAGACAGAGGGAGAGAGCAAATGCCATCTGAGTCATTTAGTCTACAACGTGTTTGTGTGTGTATGTGTGTGTGTACGTGTGTACGTGTGTGCCTGTGTGCGTGTGTGAGTGCATTCGCTTGTGTACTGTATGTGCGTGTGTGTGCCTGTATGTGCGTGTGCGCCTGTATGTGTGTGTGTGTGCCTGTATGTGTGTGTGCGTGTGCATTCGCTTGTGTACTGTATGTGCGTGTATGTGCCTGTATGTGTGTGCGTGTGTGCCTGTATGTGCGTGTGTGCCTGTATGTGTGTGTGTGTGTGCCTCTATGTGTGTGTGTGTGCCTCTATGTGTGTGTGCCTGTATGTGTGTGCGTGTGTGCCTGTATGTGCGTGTGTGCCTGTGTGTGCGTGTGTGCCTGTATGTGTGTGTGTGTGTGCCTCTATGTGTGTGTGTGTGTGCCTCTATGTGTGTGTGTGCCTGTATGTGTGTGTGTGTGCCTCTGTGTGTGTGTGTGTGTGTGTGTGTGCCTCTATGTGTGTGTGTGTGTGTGCCTCTATGTGTATGTGCGCCTGTTTGTATCTGTATCTGATGTGTGGGTGGTTAGGTGGGAGCACTGTGAGGAGTCGGTTCATAATACTGACAAATCTCAACCTTGGTTTCTATATGGCTATGGCCAGTAAATGTATATATGGCTATATACAGTTTCTATATGGCTATATGCAGCTATATACAGTTTATATATGGATATATACAGTTTCTATATGGCTATATGCAGCTATATACAGTTTATATATGGCTATATACAGCAAAGTGGTTCACAGTAATGTCCTCCCCAATGTTACGTCCGCTGTAATGTTTATGGGAAGAACGCTTGAAACAGTCCTGCTCTCCTGGCTGGCTCCACGGTGTCATATGTTTCTCAAAGCCTTGTCCTCCTCCTATAGCCCAGGATTCACTGTCCTCCTATAGGCCAGGATTCACTGTCCTCTTATAGCCCAGGATTCACTGTCCTCCTATAGGCCAGGATTCACTGTCCTTCTATAGCCCAGGATTCACTGTCCTATAGGCCAGGATTCACTGTCCTTCTATAGGCCAGGATTCACTGTCCTCCTATAGGCCAGGATTCACTGTCCTCCTATAGGCCAGGATTCACTGTCCTTCTATAGGCCAGGATTCACTGTCCTTCTATAGCCCAGGATATACTGTCCTCCTATAGCCCAGGATTCACTGTCCTTGTGTTCCAACAATTGGCCAATCATCCATGTGTGTGAAAGGGTTATATAAGTGGACAGTATTGTAGCTGCATAGAGAACATTGTCTCTGATGTAAAAAAAACAATGTTAGATATACAGTGGGGGAAATAAGTATTGAACACGTCAATATTTTGTCCAGTAAATGTACAATAAAAAATGTACAATAAAACTTAACATACATAACATATATATATACTGTACATGGTTGGTGGAACTTGGTGGAAAAGGGTGGCTTCCTAGTGATGAATGGTTACAAGCATGTGCACTCCATGGTCAACAGCCCGACAATCTGGGATTTAAAATCATCAATCCAAATAAAATAGTCAAGTTTCAAGTCCTTTTGTAAAATGTTTGATGATGGTAGGGCAATATATCCTAGCTAAAAGCAGTAAAGCATAAAAGCACTCGTACCAAACTCAGTTTGTGTGTTGGGGGATGTTATATGAGATTATATTATGTTATATGTGTTATATGAGATAAGAGTTCTGTGGTCTCGGTCTGTACTGACCCTGTCTTGGTAGGGTGAAGAAGAGTGAAGGTATGACTGCAGCTGCCCTAGAATATACACAAACATACTCAAATGTGTCTGTTCGTGAGCTTAGAATGATAAGGTTCTATCTCCGTTTAGGGTAGTTCAGAGATATTGAGAGTTTTTACATTCCATTATGTTTTGTGAGATGGAACCTTTGTATTTTATTAATTACTAACTAAAAAATGTAAACATTTTAAAAATAACACCACACAGGCATTAATAAACACCTAATGGATCAGTTTATGTAAAAAAAAAAAATGTTGACAAAAATGGAGATAGAACCTTATCATTCTAACGTCATGTGTTGTCTTACAGTTAAAGGCCCATATTAGTTTTTATTTTATTAGGTTTTTAGCTGATATATGACATCCTGGTACTGTACAATGTTATTGCACAATAGGTCAAGCTGGAAATTAGCTGGAAATTGCCATTTCATGACGTCAGAATTATAAGGTTCTATCTCCATTTTATTTTATTTTTTATTTTTTTACATAATCTGATCCATTAGGTGTTTATTAATGCCTGTGTGGTGTTATTTTAAAAATGTTGAAATGTTTAAGTTAGTAATTCATAAAATACAAAGGTTCCATATCACAAAACATAATTGAATGTAAAAACTTCGCTCAATATCTCTGAACTGCCCTAAACGGAGATAGAACCTTATCATTCTAAACTCACGATTTCCATTTAGGTAAAAGTATGTGTATTTTCTGAGGTCCTCCTCAAACGTTTTCCCACATGCCCTGACACATGACCTGTCCTACAGCCATACAGCTCCGTACGTGTAACGTGTCTGGCCAAAAACCCTCCCTTTTGGTCAAAGTCAAACAACGTTAATCTATATTGAAAATTGCCTCCTAGCTATATCTGGCATTCATCTTCGAAAATAGCTCTGTGAATGACTAACGGATGCTTCCGTTCTTTGAGTATTTAAAAAATAATAATCCAGGAAGCTGGCGAGTGTGCCTGGGGTGGTCCAGTGGTCTAGCATCGTGGTCTACAGTGCCCACATATGCCCATGTCGGCGAGGGTTCGAATGTGGCCCATGCCCTGCTGACATGCCCTCTCTCCCTTCCTCTTCTTACTTTCCTGTCTGTCTGTCTTCACTATATCTGTCCAATAAAACAAAAAAATATGAGTGGGACTGCCCCACTCAGAAGAAATTACTTGCTTAAAAAAAAAATTGGGCTGGCGTGCATGGGCCTTTAAAGATGGCTGTCCTGCTGACTGATCCAGTGGGCAGTGAAGAGTAAGTAATCTAGAAGTTGCGACAAATCTTAAAGCAGCGTGGTATAGTGTGTCTAATGTGTGCAAGTTACAACCTTGGGCATTATGCACAATGACATGTTATTATTGTCATTAGTACATGGGCTTCTTGACCGTCAGGGCAGCTCTATAAACAGATGGTTGGTCCACAGTTGGTTGGCCGACAGTTGGTTGGACACATGCAAGGTTGAATCTCAAGGCCCCACCCCCAAGGCCCCACCCCCACTAACAAAAACATTGATTGGACCGACTTTCTCTGATTATGACAATACAAAAAGAGATCAACACAACCACCCATCATCACTGTCTCTAAAAATCATTAGCCTGCCCAGGGTTCTTCCCAGGATTGTCCATAATTGCAATTATCAAAACCCCTAAACTCCTGTTTATTCATGTAAAAAATGCGTCCACAATATTGCTAAATGAATTGAATTCACTGAGGAACATCATAACGCTTTCACTTCTGCATTCGGTAATCCGATCAAAGACAGTTACTCTATCATTACTAAATATATAATTTAATGTGCCTTAAAATGTTGACAGACTGACTGTAAGTGGCGCAGGCAAGTTCACTCAGCGTGGCGCAGCGCGTGTGCCACCCAAATGGGGATTTGAATAACCGATTATTATTTTCTAACCCATTAAACTTTTTTGTCAGCTTGTCACCATCAGCTTGTTGAGAGGCTACACCCCTAGACACGATGGGCCCTATTATACACTTCTTAACTTGCCGTCTTAAGTCTTAATTAAGACGCACCGCCAGGTTAAGACCTACCGCCACCCTTATTATGCGCTTCATACGCGCTACTGCTATTATGCAGGTGTCGATAGGCGCCCACACATAAGACGTAATACTCCCGTGCATATATTACTCATTGTGGGAGTGTTCATATGTTAATGAAGTGCACTAGGCGCCCCTGCTATTATGCGATCTGACTTTGCTCCTAGGCTAGCGCTAAGAAGTGGTTTGAAAAGTTCTTAAGTTTAGACTTCATGCACGTTTTGAAACACGAGCGCGCCTCCGCGGTTTGCGCATGCATGTGGGCACACATGAACACGCACGTGGCTCCACGGCAAGACGTCAATTACGGTCACAGTATAAATGCTTTATTTCAGAAGGGAGAGGCAGAGAAGCGCGCTGACCTCCTTCTCAGGACTTCCATAATAGCATAGCGCTAATGACTCAACGCAGCCGGTTCTTAAAGGGAATGGCACCTGGCACGCTGATTGGGTTGATTGAGAAGACGCCCAAAACACACCCATGACTAATTTCTTTGCTTAGCGCCGGGTTTTAGGCGCCCACTACCGCACGCATAATAGCAAAGTGGCCTTGACCACGCCTCCACGTCTTAAGTTTAGATCTACCGCCTCGTCTTATTGCTTAAGACTTATGAAGTGCATAATAGGGCCCAATATCTCTAAACTATTAATATGGGTTTTTATCATCATCTCTCCCTAGCGATTGTCTCTGAAAAGCACCCACGTTCGTTTTGTTTCTGATGCCTCAGTATAGATCAGAATGACTAGCCTATTCCAGTCTGCTTTTCTTTTCCCCCATTAGCAGTTAGCAGTTAGCATGCATCACTCTGTCATGTCAAAGACTTTGTTCCCAATGCAAATGTTAG
>NW_027662658.1:0-5000 GCF_963989245.1 Nansenia antarctica | reverse complement strand
GGAAGTACATATTACATACAAGGTCAACTAAAAGGATAAAAACCCAAGAAAGCCACTGGCTTATTTCAATTGGGGTCCTTGATTTTCAATTAATCGTTACATGTAAGACAGACATAAGAAAAAAACTAGTACTATCTACACGATAATACAGACAAAAACTAGTACTATCTACACGATAATACAGACAAATAACTATTACTATCTACAAGATAAACGTACATCCATCATGGGAAGAACAATACAACAAAACATAAGGTATGTACAGCGGGTAGGACAGGTGGGGACATACACCACAGGTGGGGGCGGGGGACAAAACATAAAGTATGTACAGTGGGTAGTTAGGGTCTTTTAATCAGATTTTTGTTTTAGAGGGTCCAGTTACGGATTGCAGCCTCCTGTAAATGTTTTTTGAGAGTGGTTTTGAAGGTGGGCAGTGTTTTGCACTCCTTTAAGATTATAGGAAGGGCGTTCCACATTTTTACTGCATAGTTTGCAAACGAGTTTAACCCCTTGTTTGTGGTGCAACGCGGTTGAACGTGGTTCGTGGAGCTTCCTCTGGTGTTGTATGTGTGGACGTTGCTCACTTTTTGGAAGTATGTTGACAGGTACTTGGGTGTCTTTGTGGTGTAGCGTATCTTGAAGACCAGGCCCAGTGCAAGCTGCTGCACTCTGTCAACTACTCGTAGCCAATCAAGGCTCAAAAAATGAGCAGCGGTTAGATGTGTCCTAGGGTTGAGGCCTAGCAGAAGCCTAACCAGTTTATTTTGGGCTGTCTGGAGTCTTGTTTTATGGGCCTTTGTGGTTCTATAGTACCATGATGTTACGGCATAGTCGAAGTGACATTGAATGAGAGCTCCTGATAGGGTCCTCAGTGTGTTTTTACTGACAAGTGAGGATATCCTGTACAAGAATCTAGTTCTATGGTTCACTTTTTTGATTACTTTTGCTGCCATTTTATCTCCGGAAAGATTTGCCTCTAAGATGGAGCCCAGGTATGTAATATCCTCTTTTCTTGTGATATTAATGTTACCCACTTTTATTTTAAAATGTTCAGCCTTTCTGAGTTTAGATGGGGATCCGTATAGGATGGTTTCAGTTTTACCTAGGTGTATTGATAGTTTATTGTCAGCTAGCCAGATGCAGATTCTACTCAGTTCAGTGCTTAGCGCTTTTTCCACCTGCAATATGTCCCTGTCAGAGACCAGCAGAGCCGAGTCATCCGCGAACAGGAACAAATTGCAATTACATTCTGATGACATGTCATTCACATATATTAGGAACAGTAAAGGTCCCAATATGCTTCCTTGTGGAACGCCGCAGGTCACTGGGAGGGGGGGGGACAGTGTTCCGTTCACACTAACCACCTGTTCCCTCCCCTCTAAGTAGGATTGCATCCAGCTCTCCGATGTTCTATCGAACCCAATTGCTTTCAGTTTATCTAACAATATGTGGTGATCTACTGTGTCGAAGGCCTTCTGGAGGTCCAGCATGACCATGCCGCAGTACTTGCCCGAGTCCACCTCATGGTTGATGTGGTCGTTCAAATAGAGAAGGCATGTGTCAGTGGAATGGGATGTTCTGAATCCTGATTGAAATTCATACATCAGATTTTTTTCGGTAAGGTACCTATCAACCTGTTCATAAACTGTTTTTTCCATAAGTTTCGAGATGGAATTAAGAATAGAAACAGGTCGGTAGTTGCCTGGGTCTAATTTGCTTCCTTTTTTATACAGTGGGGTTACCCTTGCTATTTTAAAGTCAAGGGGGACGTGTCCCTGTTTGATGGAGAGGTTTATTATGTGGGTGATGATTGGGGTAATGGAGGCAGCTGAGTCTTTTAGAAATCTGGCTGGAATATTGTCATGGCCCGTGGCCTTTTCTGAGTGTAGAGCGCCCAGCTTTTTAAACACCTCATCGTTTGACACCATGGAGAGTTTAAAATCATCATTGCGTACACCCAGTTTATTGTAGAACGCACGGATGTGCTCTACACCATAGCGCCCTGAGTGGGGTGGTAGATTGTTAACTAATTTAGTGGCTATGGTTGTAAAGAAAGTGTTTAAGCACTTAGCCACATCCAGTTTGTCTGTAAGGAGAGAATCACCAGATTTTATGCTGATGTTTGTAGACCTGGTTTTGAGTTTTTGACTGCAACCTAGTTGGCTATTAAGTAGCTTCCAAAGGTCACGTGGTTTGTTTAAGTTTTCTTCGATTTTGTTATCGAGGTATTCTTTCTTAGCAGATTTGGTCATGGTAATTACCTGATTGCATAGTTTGTTGCATTGTTTTTTAATTTTCTCAAAGTGGGTTTTGTGATCTTCGTTTAAGTGTTTCACTAATTTTGATTTGCATTTTTGAACTTCAGAGCATTTTAGGTCTCTGACTTTCATAGCATTTAGAATGTCCGAATTCATCCATGGTTCCGATCGGGCTTTAAACCCTGGTGGTTCTCATGGGGGCTATACTGTCAATAATATTTAGGAATTTGGTTTTGAAACCTAGCCATGCCTCTTCAACCTGTGTGCATTTTAGTTCATCTACCCAGTCTTGATTCTCCAGTTTATGGTTTAAGGCCTCACTAGAATAGGATTTAAGGGATCTAGTGGTTACAGTTTTATGACCGCCAGGTTCTATCTCAGAATGATAAGGTTCTATCTCCGTTTAGAATGATAAGGTTCTATCTCCGTTTAGAATGATAAGGTTCTATCTCTGTTTAGAATGATAAGGTTCTCTCTCCGTTTAGAATGATAAGGTTCTATCTCTGTTTAGAATGATAAGGTTCTATCTCCGTTTAGAATGATAAGGTTCTATCTCCGTTTAGGGGAGTTCAGAGATATTGAGCGTCAAAGTTTTTACATTCCATTATGTTTTGTGAGATGGAACCTTTGTATTTTATTAATGACTAACTCAAAAATGTCAACATTTTAAAAATAACACCACACTGGCATTAACAAACACCTAATGGATCAGATTATGTAAGAAACTCCATTTTGACCAAAATGGAGATAGAACCGTATAATTCTAACGTCACGATGTGTGTGCTGCAGCAGTGGTGGAGTCTAGTGTTTTTTAGTGGGTGTGGGTCTTCTGTGATTTTGCCCTCCCAGCCTCATATTATTTCGGAACGCCATGAAAATAAATCTGCGCTCCCTGTCTAACGTTATATATCTAACACTACATGTTATTTATAAGGCTGATCTGTGCATGACAGTGCTGCATTGTGACATATTTCTTGTCGCATCTCCCCCCTCTGTGATGGTATATGACGCTATCGTCAGTCCCAATGGTCCGAAAGTCAAGTGCTTCGTAACACAGACGGGGTGAATTTTATGAATGAAAGTGTGAAAGTTCTGTCACAAAACGCCGTTACGTATCCTCACACATTGTTAAGTGGGTATATGGAAATCCTTGTCCTTTCCTAGTGGGTATACGGCGCAGTCCTGCGTATCACGTAGACGACACCACTGTGCTTCAGAGATTAATATGCTGTGAGAACACATTCCACCAGCTTTGGTGTGGCTAATAAACTGTCTGTCTATCTATCTATCTATCCATCTATCCATCTATCCATCTATCTATCTATCCCTCTATCCATCTATCCATCTATCCATCTATCTATCTATCTATCTATCTATCTATCTATCTATGTATCTATCTATCTATGTATCTATAACCCCCCCCTCTATGTATATCAGCCATAAGCCCCTGCCTCACCCACGCTAGGGGAATGTAAGGCCTTCAGAGGTATGCATTACTATGGATGAGACCCCTGTCATCCAATCCTAGAGGGAGGGAAGGGGGGGGGGCCGCGAGGGGGGGGGGGGGGGAGAGACTCTGGCATGCCCCCCCATGAGAATACGCTGAGACAGGCAGTGGAGGGTGGGCTCTCAGCTGCTAATGCCCTCCTCCCTGTGTGTGTCACCTAACCCCCCCCACCGCTCAAGGTCATAGGTCAGCGGGGGGGGGGTCATTCATTAGAGCTCTGCGCCGGAGGATTAGACAGAAGAGGAGGGGGGGGGGGGGGTGTAAAGAGAGGGACAGTAGCATGCCAAAGCATTATTTTAGAAGCCTGTGTGTGCATCACCATTTAACACTGCTAAACATAGCGCTGTTATATAAAGTTGTGGGTTTTTTATAGTGTTTTTTCCCCTCTGCTATAAGGACTCTCAACACCTGACTCACTGCACTAACCCTGCCAGATGTACTGCACTTTATAGTTGTAAATATTGACTATGGTGTTGTCTTGTGGTTATGTGTGTACATTGTCCATTGTGACAGTCATGTGTAACGTGTAACCATTGTGACAGTCATGTGTGATGTGTGTATGTTGGATGTGTTTGACACTGTTGCTGTATTGAGCTTTTTCCATCTGTACCGACAACAAATCCCACCGACCTTGGTCGTGTGGTCATTAAACCATTCATTCATTCATTCATTCATTCATTCATTCATTCATTCATTCATTCATTCATTCAGCCAAACACTGGGAGATATTTGGGGCGGCTGTGGTTCAGAAGGTAGAGCGGCAGGGCGTCTAATGATCACAAGGCTTTTGAAAAATGTGAATACATTTCTGCGTTGTTGAAAATCAACGACACATCGCTAGTCAACTAACACAGCTTGTTTTGTGAGCCTGCTAACAATGTAAAGTAGTGTTCTAGTTAACTAGGTAACAATGTAAAGTAGTGTTCTAGTTAACTAGGTAACAATGTAAAGTAGTGTTCTAGTTAACTAGGTAACAATGTAAAGTAGTGTTCTAGTTAACTAGGTAACAATGTAAAGTAGTGTTCTAGTTAACTAGGTAACAATGTAAAGTAGTGTTGTAGTTAACTAGGTAACAATGTAAAGTAGTGTTCTAGTTAACTAGGTAACAATGTAAAGTAGTGTTGTAGTTAACTAGGTAACAATGTAAAGTAGTGTTGTAGTTAACTAGGTAACAATGTAAAGTAGTGTTCTAGTTTAACTAGGTAACAATGTAAAGTAGTGTTGTAGTTAACTAG
>NW_027662659.1:0-7500 GCF_963989245.1 Nansenia antarctica | reverse complement strand
AACAACAGATAACATAACACATAGAACACAGAGTTAACAACAGATAACATGAACACATAGAACACAGAGTTAACAACACATAACATGAGCCCATAGAACACAGAGTTAACGAACAGGCATAGGGAACGTACGTCCTACGCGCCTCTCTCATCATATAGACCCAGGTTCTGGACCAGACCAAGGAAACAACTCCTCAGGTAGAGTTAAAACTGAACAGCTCCAAACACATCTAGGAGCTAATGCTGTGTCAGCGAGGTTAGCATAGTCTAAAGCCAGCTGAGAGGCGGTTATAGGATTCAGGTTGACAGCTGACAGCTGCGTAAACGTGACCCTTGGCTCTGGTTTGGAGCGCGCTTCTGTTTAACCTTGAACTCTGTTGATGCGATGCGCAATGTACAGTACAGCAACCACTTCACTTACACTGCAAATTGCAAATACGTTGCGTTCTTGCTTAAAACCATGACGGGAGTAGGTTTAACGACTGGAACGGCAACGACTAACGATCAAAGGATCCTGAGAGAATGCAGCTGTGGGTGGTCCAAAGTAACAACCTACTTGGGCCTGCGGATCCACCAGGGGAGGACAAAATGCGGCGGCAGCTATCAGATGCAAACTTGCACTGCGCCAGCAGGTCAGACAAGGAGGAATCAGAGCCAGGTTGAGCACCACAGTGCTACTGATCCCACCATTGCATCCGGTGAGAGAGAGCAAGAACAGCCTCCCCAGCAGGATTTGCAACCACATCTGCACGACCCACAACAGGAGCATCAGAGCAGAACGCCAGGTAGAGAATCCACCAAGGAAACCCCAGAGAAGCCAGACCGGAAACCCAAGATCAGGTGGCCAAAGGCCAGCGACAAGGATTCATGGAGAAGCTTCGACGAAAGCTTACATACCACCCTCCAGAACAGTCTAAGAGGCAGCACAACGTCCAAGCTGAACATCTTCGGCCATATCATCTATGAGGAAGGCAAGGGAAGATTTGGAGAGATGCCTCAGAGGAGGACCGTTCCTAGGCAGAGCGGGAGACGGGAGAGAGAAATCCTCCAGCTGGTAAAGGAGCGGCGACGTTTGCGGAAGGCATGGAGGAGAGCTGAGGAAGAGGAGAAGGAGGGCTTGCAGAACCTCTGGAGTCAGATCAGAACCAGACTCACCCACCTGAGGCGAGCTGAAAGGATCAGGAAACGTAGAAGCAACAAGGAAAAGGCAAGGACGAACTTCTTCCGGGACCCGTTCAAGTACGCCCGGGGTTTGCTTGAGGAGACGAAATCGGGGAAGCTGCAGACCACCGAGCAGGAGCTGGAGGAACACATCAAGGACCAGCTCAGTGACAGCCAAAAGGAGAGTCCCCTTGGTTCCCCAGGGCACGTACCGCTCCCACCCGAGCCCTCTTCTCAGTTTGACACCACACCCCCCAGATGGTCTGAAGTTAAGCAGGCGGTGGAGCATGCGAGAGCTGCATCTGCACCCGGACCAAATGGCGTCTCCTATAGGGTATACAAGAACTGCCCAATGACCCTGAAGCTTTTGTGGAGACTAATGGGCATTGCCTGGAAAACAGAATCCATCCCTTCAGCATGGAGCAGAGCAGTCACTACCTTCATCCCGAAAGAGAAAGACTCCCATAACATCAGCCAATTCAGAGGCATAGCCTTATTGAATGTGGAGGGGAAGATCTTCTTCTCAGTGATGGCAAAGCGCATGACCAGCTACCTCCTGGCAAACAATTACATCGACACCAGCTGTCAGAAGGCAGGCGTCCCAGGATTTCCTGGCTGCGTGGAGCACTCGGCTATGATCTGGGAACAGATCCAGACAGCGAAGCGGAGCAAATCAGACCTGCACGTCGTTTGGCTGGACCTTGCAAATGCATATGGGTCTGTTCCCCACCAGCTCATCCATTTTGCCCTCAAATTCTTCCACATACCACCGTGCATCCAGAGCCTACTAGCAACCTACTTTAACAACTTCCATGTATGCTACACAACCCAGGAGTTCTCAACGTGTTGGCACCGGCTGGAGAAAGGGATAGCGATGGGTTGTTCGATCTCCCCCATCCTTTTCACAGCAGCGTTTGAGATCATCCTAATCGGCGGAAGACAGATGGTCCGAGGAATCAGATCCCAGTCAGGTCTGCGACTCCCAGCCCTACGGAGCTATATGGATGATGTCACCACACTCCTTCAGACAGCAGCGTGCACAGCGAGACTTCTGAAGAGGTTTGAGGAGCTCCTAACATGGGCCCGGATGAGGATAAAACCAACTAAGTCCCGCAGTCTCTCAATCAGGAAAGGAGTCCGGAATGACAACATCTCTTTCTCAGTGGATGGCGAGAAGATCCCGCTGCTAGTGGACCATCCTGTGCGAAGCCTCGGAAGGCTTTACACGGCTGACCTTTCTGACAAGCACATGGCTTCTTCTGTCACTTCCCAGCTCTTGGACGGCCTGAAGAAGATCGACCAAAGCCTCCTGCCAGGGAAATTCAAGGTGTGGTGTTACCAGTTCACCTTATACCAACGTCTCATGTGGCCCCTGAAGTTGTGTGACATCACTTTAACAACAGTGCTGAAGTTGGACGCAAAAGCCAACAACTACATCCGCAAGTGGCTGGGCCTTCCCCGCTGCCTCACTAATACAGCGCTGTTTGGAAGAACCACACTGAAGCTCCCACTGAAATCCATCAGCCTGGGCTATAAACAGGAGAAAGTGAGACTCGTGTTCGAGCTGAGAGACTCACCCGACCCGTTTGTCCAACACAGCAAGGCCCAGGTTCGCACAGGACGCAAGTGGGATGCCACGCAGGCAGTTGACCAGGCCATCAATCGCTTGAAACACCAGGAGATCGTCGGGGTGCTGCAGCCAGGCAGGACTGGTTTTGGATGGGGATCAGCACCCAAGATGTGGTCCAAGGCAACGAGGAAGGAAAGGAAAGATCTAGTGATCTCTGAAGTCGTAAAGATCGAAGAGGAGTGCTACAAAATCAGAGCCGTGGGCCAACAACAGCAAGGAAGGTGGACAACGTGGGAGGCTGTGATCAACAGAGCCATCACATGGAAGGATATGTGGAGGCTGCCCCAAGCAAGGCTGAGCTTCTCGATCAGGGCCACCTACGACACCCTTCCCAGTTCCCGGAACCTGCACCTCTGGTACGGCACAGAGGAGACCTGCCAACTCTGCAACGCCAACAACCCAAACTTGCGACACATCCTCTCTGGATGCAAGGCGGGACTGACGCAGGGTCGGTACAGATGGCGGCACGACCGGGTGCTGCGCAAACTAGCAGAAATTCTGGAAGCACGCAGACTGGAATCAAACAAGAGCAGCCCAGTCACATCACAGCAGCGGATCCAGTTTGTCCGGCAAGGGGGAGAAAGTCAGGGCAGCAGCACGAAGCAGTGGTCCCTCCTGTCTCCTGGAGGAGAGTGGAACATGAGAGCTGACCTCGATCGACAGCTGAAGTTCCCACACGAGATCACATCAACCTCCCTTCGGCCAGATGTCGTACTCTGGTCTACCCCGATGAGGACAGTCATCATGGTGGAGCTGACCGTTCCATGGGAAGAGGGGATGGAGGCTGCCTTCGAGAGAAAGAAGGAAAAGTACACAGACTTGGCAGCTGCGTGCTCGCAAGCAGGGTGGAGGGCAGTCACCTATCCTGTGGAAGTTGGGTGCAGAGGCTATACAGGAACATCTACACAGCGGCTCCTGAGGTCGCTGGGGATCACAGGATCCAAGCTGAGAAAGGCGCTCAAAGACCTGGCGGAGGAGGCTGAACAAGGGAGCTTCTGGCTCTGGCTCAGAAGAAAGGACAAGGCGTGGGGGAAAGGAGGATCCTAGGGCTGGCTGCAGGGAGTGGCAGGGAGACGTCCCTGTCACTGCTCCACCACCTTGAGATGTTCCGGGATTAAAGGAGCGAAACATCAGTGAAGGGTGGCTCCCGGCTGACGACCCTGCAGTCAGCCCACTGGCACCGTCGGAGGTGCGACAGGCAGCAATGCCCAGCAGGTATACCCACCTGTGCTTTCATCAAAGGAGAGATGGATGAGGGGATAATAAACCACTGTCAGTACACATTAATTATCTTGATGTTATAGAACTTCCAAAGGTGTCACCCTCGTGTATTGGTGTGATTCTTTATAGCGTTATTATATATATATATTTATTTATTTTCGTAATGAAAATGTTTCACCTATTTCGGGGGAAAGACAGATGTCTTATCAATTTCACAAATTGCATGGCTTACCTTGGCACACCGGCCCAGAGAGACGCTCTCCTCTCCTACTTCTTGTTTTGAAACGTGTGGTTAACCACACTCACCCACAGATAAGGAAGGGGGAAGCATAATTATCGATCCCAAACACATATTAATATCTGAAATATCCTCACACTCCCAATGTCAGAATGTCTTACATTTGACCGTAAACTTGACCTGGAACATGACGCTTCTAATGCTGGAAATGTCTGTTGTTGAAATGTCTGTTGGTGAAATGTCTGTTGTGTAAATGTCTGTTGTGTAAATGTCTGTTGTGTAAATGTCTGTTGTGTAAATGTCTGTTGGGGAAATGTCTATTGTTGAAATGTCTGTTGTTGAAATGTCTGTTGGTGAAATGTCTGTTGTGTAAATGTCTGTTGTGTAAATGTCTGTTGTTGAAATGTCTGTTGGTGAAATGTCTGTTGTGTAAATGTCTGTTGTGTAAATGTCTGTTGTTGAAATGTCTGTTGGTGAAATGTCTGTTGTTGAAATGTCTGTTGTTGAAATGTCTGTTGGGGAAATGTCTGTTGTTGAAATGTCTGTTGGGGAAATGTCTGTTGGTGATGGAGAAAGAGACAGACAACAACCAGCGTAACATAATGGGATCCATTTTAGTCTATTTTTATCTAATCTGCTCCTGGTTCTCTGAGCTGCTGGTGGCAGTTGGTGCTGTTACCTGAGAGGAAGAATTCAAACGGTAAAATGAACAAGAGTGCGCGTCGTACAACTGACCAGGCTGGTAAGAACTTGGTAAGAACTTGCTGTTCTCCAGAATGTTCCGCTGAAGGACAGCTGAACCCATGACTCATCTGACAGAGCGATCGCGATTAAGATCACCTTTTAGCAAGGGTAAAACGTGGCGATGCTAACCTGATGCTAACCTAATGCTACCTAGCAATAGCCTCATAAGTAGCATACCTCACTATGGGTGTAAGGGAGCCACACAAATGCCCAGGCACCTTCATATATAACCAGTAAGTATCTGGCACCTGTCATCCCCACAGAACACAAGGCCTTCACAACAACAGCCCCTCGCCCCCCCTACCCCCCCCCCCCATTAGAACAAAACGCTCTTAACCACCAAGGAAGCGCAGAAAAGGTCTCAAAGCTAGACAAACGTAATAGAGGTGGTGCATCACTACCGCTCACGATCTAAGTTCTACCTCACGCTCTGGTTCGGTCTCACATCCTCCATCTCAGGGGCCTTAACGAAGCTCCCATCGTAGCGTTTTCTCCAGTTGTGGTTTTCCCTGAGGAGGAGGAGGGGGGCCCGCCCCCCCCGCCCCCCCTGGTCCCCCCCCTCTGGGATTCAATCAATAGGAGACAATCGTCATGTACAGTACCTAGAAGCTTCCAGGCTCTAATTTCACTGTGTTTTCAAACCCCGAGCGAGGGAACGACGATAATAATACCATCACCCCAAAAGAGCTTCTTTACTTACTTACTTAAAACAAAAACAAATCAAATGAAAAAAACAAACAAACCTGGGCCTCCTGCATTTCTGAGCGGCGGCAAGCCTGAAGCGTCGAGACTGTTGTCGTAGAGAGACACAGACGAGGAGTCTATATTCAAATTGGACCATTTAGGAGAGAGAGAGAGAGAGAGAGAGAGAGAGAGAGAGAAAAAAAAACACACGCAACTCTCCGTGTCTATATCATTGAAAGCCATGCATACATTAGCTGGAGAATAATTTGTAGACAATTAGCCAGCGCCGGGTTCAGGGAGAGGCTGATTAGCATGTAGAACAGCCTAGCCACGAACAGGAACACCAGCCTCTTTGAAACAGACATGAATACACTGCTTTTGCTCTGCGATGTCACCCACCCCCCCCCTCCTCCTCTCCCTCCCTCCCTCCCTCCCTCCCTCCCTCCCCTCCCCTCCCCTCCCTCTCTTCATTCTTTCTGTCTTTCTTTCTTTTCCTTTTGGTGCTGTTAATATTCATGCATGAGGATAATGAATATGGATGTACTTTTCACATTTACACATTCCATCAACGATAACACACAACCGCCGTGTCTGTAACAAGGGAGGGAGGAGGTCCGAGGAGTTGGATGAGCGTTCGTTTTTGGCGTGTGTGTGTGTGTTCTACACGCCTGTTGTGATTTTAAATTTAAGGGACGATTAGGCTAACACAGACACAACCTCTCTGAGGTAATTCTTATTTTTTGTATTATTATTATTATTATTATTATAATACCACAGTTAATTCAGATCTCTTACATTGTCTGTTATCTTTCATGTTCCTCCTTGCAAACGTTTTAGTTAGATTTAAAATATTTTAACATTTTAATACTGTGAGTCTTCAGAGAGATTTAGCATTCTCAATAGCTTTCCGTTTTGAAAGTGACTTGTACAATCTGTAATAACAAAATGGTGCATCAAAAAACCTTAGGGAGGGAAGAGGAGAGGGGGGGAGAGGGGAAGAGAGGGGAGGAGATGGGAGGAGAGGGGAAGAGAGGGGAGGAGAGGGGAAGAGAGGGGAAGAGAGGGGAGGAGAGGGGAGGAGAGGGGAAGAGAGGGGAGGAGAGGGGAGGAGAGGGGAGGAGAGGGGAGGAGAGGGGAAGAGAGGGGAGGAGAGGGGAGGAGAGGGGAAGAGAGGGGAGGAGAGGGGAAGAGAGGGGAAGAGAGGGGAGGAGAGGGGAGGAGAGGGGAAGAGAGGGGAGGAGAGGGGAGGGAGAGGGGAAGAGAGGGGAAGAGAGGGGAGGAGGAGAGGGAGGAGAGGGGAAGAGGGGAGGAGAGGGGAGGAGAGGGGAAGAGAGGGGAGGAGAGGATACGCCGCCCAAAGAGAGGGGATTAGACAAGTGAAGTATGAGTGTAAGGTATAAAAGAGTATATATACTGTTAGTATGGGTGGAGAGGGGAAAAGGATCGGAACGAGAGAAGAACAGAGGGGGAGGAGAGGACAAGCGGGGACAGGTGGAGGGAGGGGAGAGGAGGGAAGGAGGGGAGGAGGAGGGGAGGGAGGGAGGGGGGGAAGGGACAGAGAGTTGGGTGTACTCCAGAGGTGATCCACTCCCTCAGTGTACAGTAGGATGGATTAATCGCTATGGACTCCGCGGGCCGCCACCCCCCGACCCCACCATGACCTCACTAGTCCAGTCACACCCTCCACTAAGAACTACCTTCTCTCTGTCTCTGTCTCCCTCCACAAAGAACTACCTTCTCTCTGTCTCTGTCTCCCTCCACTAAGAACTACCTTCTCTCTGTCTCTGACTCCCTCTCCCTCTGTCTGTCTCTGTCTCTGTCTC
>NW_027662660.1:0-1000 GCF_963989245.1 Nansenia antarctica | reverse complement strand
TGTGTATAATAGGTTGTGTGTGTGTGTATAAGGTTGTGTGTGTGTTGTTCAAGTGTGTTGTGTGGTGTGTCTGCGTGTATAGGGTTGTGTGTGTGTGTGTGCGTGTTGTTCAAGTGTGTGTGTGTCTTTCAGGTGTGTCCGTGGTGTTCAGGTGTGTGTGTGTGTGTGTGTGTGTGTGCCTCTGTGCGTGTGTGTGTCTGAGCGGCGGTGGTCGTGCCTCAGCCTGTGTGTGAGGTCACCGGGGGGCGTGGCAGGGGGGCCATGGGGGGGGGGGGGGGGTCAGGGTGGGGGGTCAGGGGTCACCCGGCCCCTGGGACCAGGCAGGAAGTGAACGCGGCGCTCTGACGAGGTGTCAGAGTCCAACACTTCACATTGACATGGAAATGAGGTGTTGGGGGGGGGGGGGGGGGTACACCCACTGACATTCCTAAAGGGGGGGGGGGTACACTCTAGTTCCCGTAAAGGAGGGGGGTTGAGGAAGGGAATACTGTGTGTGTGTGTGTGTGTGTGTGTGTGTGTGTGTGTGTGTGTGTTGTTGAGGTGGTGGGGGAGGGGGGTGGGGGTTCACTAGGCAACACCATTGACCACTGTCTGAATGTACCCTCTTATTATATGTAGGAGATGAGACAGACAGACAGACAGACAGACAGACACAGACAGGCAGAGAGACAGGCAGAGAGACAGACAGGCAGAGAGACAGGCAGAGAGACAGACAGACAGACAGACAGGCAGACAGACAGACAGAGAGACAGACAGACAAACAGGCAGACAGTTAGGCAGACAGACAGACAGGCAGACAGGCAGAGAGGCAGACAGGCAGACAGACAGAGAGACAGACAGACAGATAACCAGTGCCCAGGCTAATCTACACAACCAAACGACCATGTTGTTTAAAAGTGTTTTTTTGTTTAGTTTGGGTTGTGACATCATTCCTCCATATAGACCACCTGCTTAGAATGCACGTGTCGCTAAGCAACACGTATAGGCCTCTCTGAACTTG
>NW_027662661.1:257500-267500 GCF_963989245.1 Nansenia antarctica | reverse complement strand
ACCCTAACCCTAACCCTAACCCTAACCCTAACCCTAACCCTAACCCTAACCCTAACCCTAACCCTAACCCTAACCCTAACCCTAACCCTAACCCTAACCCTAACCCTAACCCTAACCCTAACCCTAACCCTAACCCTAACCCTAACCCTAACCCTAACCCTAACCCTAACCCTAACCCTAACCCTAACCCTAACCCTAACCCTAACCCTAACCCTAACCCTAACCCTAACCCTAACCCTAACCCTAACCCTAACCCTAACCCTAACCCTAACCCTAACCCTAACCCTAACCCTAACCCTAACCCTAACCCTAACCCTAACCCTAACCCTAACCCTAACCCTAACCCTAACCCTAACCCTAACCCTAACCCTAACCCTAACCCTAACCCTAACCCTAACCCTAACCCTAACCCTAACCCTAACCCTAACCCTAACCCTAACCCTAACCCTAACCCTAACCCTAACCCTAACCCTAACCCTAACCCTAACCCTAACCCTAACCCTAACCCTAACCCTAACCCTAACCCTAACCCTAACCCTAACCCTAACCCTAACCCTAACCCTAACCCTAACCCTAACCCTAACCCTAACCCTAACCCTAACCCTAACCCTAACCCTAACCCTAACCCTAACCCTAACCCTAACCCTAACCCTAACCCTAACCCTAACCCTAACCCTAACCCTAACCCTAACCCTAACCCTAACCCTAACCCTAACCCTAACCCTAACCCTAACCCTAACCCTAACCCTAACCCTAACCCTAACCCTAACCCTAACCCTAACCCTAACCCTAACCCTAACCCTAACCCTAACCCTAACCCTAACCCTAACCCTAACCCTAACCCTAACCCTAACCCTAACCCTAACCCTAACCCTAACCCTAACCCTAACCCTAACCCTAACCCTAACCCTAACCCTAACCCTAACCCTAACCCTAACCCTAACCCTAACCCTAACCCTAACCCTAACCCTAACCCTAACCCTAACCCTAACCCTAACCCTAACCCTAACCCTAACCCTAACCCTAACCCTAACCCTAACCCTAACCCTAACCCTAACCCTAACCCTAACCCTAACCCTAACCCTAACCCTAACCCTAACCCTAACCCTAACCCTAACCCTAACCCTAACCCTAACCCTAACCCTAACCCTAACCCTAACCCTAACCCTAACCCTAACCCTAACCCTAACCCTAACCCTAACCCTAACCCTAACCCTAACCCTAACCCTAACCCTAACCCTAACCCTAACCCTAACCCTAACCCTAACCCTAACCCTAACCCTAACCCTAACCCTAACCCTAACCCTAACCCTAACCCTAACCCTAACCCTAACCCTAACCCTAACCCTAACCCTAACCCTAACCCTAACCCTAACCCTAACCCTAACCCTAACCCTAACCCTAACCCTAACCCTAACCCTAACCCTAACCCTAACCCTAACCCTAACCCTAACCCTAACCCTAACCCTAACCCTAACCCTAACCCTAACCCTAACCCTAACCCTAACCCTAACCCTAACCCTAACCCTAACCCTAACCCTAACCCTAACCCTAACCCTAACCCTAACCCTAACCCTAACCCTAACCCTAACCCTAACCCTAACCCTAACCCTAACCCTAACCCTAACCCTAACCCTAACCCTAACCCTAACCCTAACCCTAACCCTAACCCTAACCCTAACCCTAACCCTAACCCTAACCCTAACCCTAACCCTAACCCTAACCCTAACCCTAACCCTAACCCTAACCCTAACCCTAACCCTAACCCTAACCCTAACCCTAACCCTAACCCTAACCCTAACCCTAACCCTAACCCTAACCCTAACCCTAACCCTAACCCTAACCCTAACCCTAACCCTAACCCTAACCCTAACCCTAACCCTAACCCTAACCCTAACCCTAACCCTAACCCTAACCCTAACCCTAACCCTAACCCTAACCCTAACCCTAACCCTAACCCTAACCCTAACCCTAACCCTAACCCTAACCCTAACCCTAACCCTAACCCTAACCCTAACCCTAACCCTAACCCTAACCCTAACCCTAACCCTAACCCTAACCCTAACCCTAACCCTAACCCTAACCCTAACCCTAACCCTAACCCTAACCCTAACCCTAACCCTAACCCTAACCCTAACCCTAACCCTAACCCTAACCCTAACCCTAACCCTAACCCTAACCCTAACCCTAACCCTAACCCTAACCCTAACCCTAACCCTAACCCTAACCCTAACCCTAACCCTAACCCTAACCCTAACCCTAACCCTAACCCTAACCCTAACCCTAACCCTAACCCTAACCCTAACCCTAACCCTAACCCTAACCCTAACCCTAACCCTAACCCTAACCCTAACCCTAACCCTAACCCTAACCCTAACCCTAACCCTAACCCTAACCCTAACCCTAACCCTAACCCTAACCCTAACCCTAACCCTAACCCTAACCCTAACCCTAACCCTAACCCTAACCCTAACCCTAACCCTAACCCTAACCCTAACCCTAACCCTAACCCTAACCCTAACCCTAACCCTAACCCTAACCCTAACCCTAACCCTAACCCTAACCCTAACCCTAACCCTAACCCTAACCCTAACCCTAACCCTAACCCTAACCCTAACCCTAACCCTAACCCTAACCCTAACCCTAACCCTAACCCTAACCCTAACCCTAACCCTAACCCTAACCCTAACCCTAACCCTAACCCTAACCCTAACCCTAACCCTAACCCTAACCCTAACCCTAACCCTAACCCTAACCCTAACCCTAACCCTAACCCTAACCCTAACCCTAACCCTAACCCTAACCCTAACCCTAACCCTAACCCTAACCCTAACCCTAACCCTAACCCTAACCCTAACCCTAACCCTAACCCTAACCCTAACCCTAACCCTAACCCTAACCCTAACCCTAACCCTAACCCTAACCCTAACCCTAACCCTAACCCTAACCCTAACCCTAACCCTAACCCTAACCCTAACCCTAACCCTAACCCTAACCCTAACCCTAACCCTAACCCTAACCCTAACCCTAACCCTAACCCTAACCCTAACCCTAACCCTAACCCTAACCCTAACCCTAACCCTAACCCTAACCCTAACCCTAACCCTAACCCTAACCCTAACCCTAACCCTAACCCTAACCCTAACCCTAACCCTAACCCTAACCCTAACCCTAACCCTAACCCTAACCCTAACCCTAACCCTAACCCTAACCCTAACCCTAACCCTAACCCTAACCCTAACCCTAACCCTAACCCTAACCCTAACCCTAACCCTAACCCTAACCCTAACCCTAACCCTAACCCTAACCCTAACCCTAACCCTAACCCTAACCCTAACCCTAACCCTAACCCTAACCCTAACCCTAACCCTAACCCTAACCCTAACCCTAACCCTAACCCTAACCCTAACCCTAACCCTAACCCTAACCCTAACCCTAACCCTAACCCTAACCCTAACCCTAACCCTAACCCTAACCCTAACCCTAACCCTAACCCTAACCCTAACCCTAACCCTAACCCTAACCCTAACCCTAACCCTAACCCTAACCCTAACCCTAACCCTAACCCTAACCCTAACCCTAACCCTAACCCTAACCCTAACCCTAACCCTAACCCTAACCCTAACCCTAACCCTAACCCTAACCCTAACCCTAACCCTAACCCTAACCCTAACCCTAACCCTAACCCTAACCCTAACCCTAACCCTAACCCTAACCCTAACCCTAACCCTAACCCTAACCCTAACCCTAACCCTAACCCTAACCCTAACCCTAACCCTAACCCTAACCCTAACCCTAACCCTAACCCTAACCCTAACCCTAACCCTAACCCTAACCCTAACCCTAACCCTAACCCTAACCCTAACCCTAACCCTAACCCTAACCCTAACCCTAACCCTAACCCTAACCCTAACCCTAACCCT
Organism: Nansenia antarctica; assembly: GCF_963989245.1. Taxonomy (NCBI): domain Eukaryota; kingdom Metazoa; phylum Chordata; class Actinopteri; order Argentiniformes; family Microstomatidae; genus Nansenia; species Nansenia antarctica. The sequence continues at coordinate 263,577 of NW_027662661.1, read as the reverse complement.
AACCCTAACCCTAACCCTAACCCTAACCCTAACCCTAACCCTAACCCTAACCCTAACCCTAACCCTAACCCTAACCCTAACCCTAACCCTAACCCTAACCCTAACCCTAACCCTAACCCTAACCCTAACCCTAACCCTAACCCTAACCCTAACCCTAACCCTAACCCTAACCCTAACCCTAACCCTAACCCTAACCCTAACCCTAACCCTAACCCTAACCCTAACCCTAACCCTAACCCTAACCCTAACCCTAACCCTAACCCTAACCCTAACCCTAACCCTAACCCTAACCCTAACCCTAACCCTAACCCTAACCCTAACCCTAACCCTAACCCTAACCCTAACCCTAACCCTAACCCTAACCCTAACCCTAACCCTAACCCTAACCCTAACCCTAACCCTAACCCTAACCCTAACCCTAACCCTAACCCTAACCCTAACCCTAACCCTAACCCTAACCCTAACCCTAACCCTAACCCTAACCCTAACCCTAACCCTAACCCTAACCCTAACCCTAACCCTAACCCTAACCCTAACCCTAACCCTAACCCTAACCCTAACCCTAACCCTAACCCTAACCCTAACCCTAACCCTAACCCTAACCCTAACCCTAACCCTAACCCTAACCCTAACCCTAACCCTAACCCTAACCCTAACCCTAACCCTAACCCTAACCCTAACCCTAACCCTAACCCTAACCCTAACCCTAACCCTAACCCTAACCCTAACCCTAACCCTAACCCTAACCCTAACCCTAACCCTAACCCTAACCCTAACCCTAACCCTAACCCTAACCCTAACCCTAACCCTAACCCTAACCCTAACCCTAACCCTAACCCTAACCCTAACCCTAACCCTAACCCTAACCCTAACCCTAACCCTAACCCTAACCCTAACCCTAACCCTAACCCTAACCCTAACCCTAACCCTAACCCTAACCCTAACCCTAACCCTAACCCTAACCCTAACCCTAACCCTAACCCTAACCCTAACCCTAACCCTAACCCTAACCCTAACCCTAACCCTAACCCTAACCCTAACCCTAACCCTAACCCTAACCCTAACCCTAACCCTAACCCTAACCCTAACCCTAACCCTAACCCTAACCCTAACCCTAACCCTAACCCTAACCCTAACCCTAACCCTAACCCTAACCCTAACCCTAACCCTAACCCTAACCCTAACCCTAACCCTAACCCTAACCCTAACCCTAACCCTAACCCTAACCCTAACCCTAACCCTAACCCTAACCCTAACCCTAACCCTAACCCTAACCCTAACCCTAACCCTAACCCTAACCCTAACCCTAACCCTAACCCTAACCCTAACCCTAACCCTAACCCTAACCCTAACCCTAACCCTAACCCTAACCCTAACCCTAACCCTAACCCTAACCCTAACCCTAACCCTAACCCTAACCCTAACCCTAACCCTAACCCTAACCCTAACCCTAACCCTAACCCTAACCCTAACCCTAACCCTAACCCTAACCCTAACCCTAACCCTAACCCTAACCCTAACCCTAACCCTAACCCTAACCCTAACCCTAACCCTAACCCTAACCCTAACCCTAACCCTAACCCTAACCCTAACCCTAACCCTAACCCTAACCCTAACCCTAACCCTAACCCTAACCCTAATTAGGGTTTACTAGGGATTTCTATACATAAAGTTGGATGCCAAAATCCAACATTTAGATTATTTATTCTAATAAATCATAATCATAATATTAAATTTTTTTTTTATTTGTTTCGGAATCGGATTTGCCTGCTGGTAATTTAGCCATTAAAAATTTTTACTTTCCGACCTTCCTATAAAAACTTGTTTCTCTGCAGTAAGTCAGCCAGTGCTCTTGGTGGTGTACTTTCTTGGTCGTCTATGGGGGTCCAACATACAGTATGGAAGTACAATTATTGGTATATAAACCCCTAACTATCCCTAACTTTGCCAAAGTGGGCGGGGCATCCCACATCATGGTATAGAGTCCAACACTATGATATTATTCCCTAACTATCCCTAACTTTGCCAAAGTGGGCGGGGCATGGGCGGGGCATCCCACATCATGGTATAGAAGTCCAACACTATGATATAAATCCCTAACTAACCCTAACTTTGCCAAAGTGGGCGGGGCATCCCACATCATGGTATAGAAGTCCAACACTATGATATAAGTCCCTAACTATCCCTAACCTAAAAACTTTGCCAAAGTGCATTATGGGACATTATATCGACATATGTGAAAATCAGACCTCTAGCTCACTCAGGAGGGGAGTTATGAATTCGTTCTGGCCACGAATGGCCGATCAAGCAGAAACGTTAAGTAAACACTTGTCTCACCGAGATGTTCCACATATGTGAAAACCAGACCTCTAGCTCACAGCTAGGAGGGGTGTTATGAGTTCTCTGCACTTACGAATGGCCGATCAAGCCGAAACGTTGGGTAAACACTTGTCTCACCAAGATGTTGCACATATGTGAAAACCAGACCTCTAGCTCACTCAGGAGGGGAGTTATAAGTAATGAGCTTAAGTCAAAGTGGGCGGAGCTTAAATCAAAGTGGGCGGAGCTTAAATCAAAGTGGGCGGAGCTTAAATCAAAGGAGTCCAGCTTCCTGTATATTATAATGCATGGAGTCCAGTTTATGGTATAAATCATAGGAGTCCAGCTTCCTGTATATTATAATGCATGGAGTCCAGTTTATGGTATAAATCATAGTAAAGTGGGCGGAGCTTAAATCAAAGTGGGCGGAGCTTAAATCAAAGTGGGCGGAGCTTAAATCAAAGTGGGAGGGGCTTAAACCAAAGGGTTAGCATGGAGTTCAGTTTATGGTATAAATCATAGTAAAGTGGGCGGAGCTTAAATCAAAGTGGGAGGGGCTTAAATCAAAGTGGGCGGAGCTTAAATCAAAGGAGTCCAGCTTCCTGTATATTATAATGCATGGAGTCCAGTTTATGGTATAAATCATAGGAGTCCAGCTTCCTGTATATTATAATGCATGGAGTCCAGTTTATGGTATAAATCATAGTAAAGTGGGCGGAGCTTAAATCAAAGTGGGCGGAGCTTAAATCAAAGTGGGCGGAGCTTAAATCAAAGTGGGAGGGGCTTAAACCAAAGGGTTAGCATGGAGTTCAGTTTATGGTATAAATCATAGTAAAGTGGGCGGAGCTTAAATCAAAGTGGGAGGGGCTTAAATCAAAGTGGGCGGAGCTTAAATCAAAGGAGTCCAGCTTCCTGTATATTATAATGCATGGAGTCCAGTTTATGGTATAAATCATAGGAGTCCAGCTTCCTGTATATTATAATGCATGGAGTCCAGTTTATGGTATAAATCATAGTAAAGTGGGCGGAGCTTAAATCAAAGTGGGCGGAGCTTAAATCAAAGTGGGCGGAGCTTAAATCAAAGTGGGAGGGGCTTAAACCAAAGGGTTAGCATGGAGTTCAGTTTATGGTATAAATCATAGTAAAGTGGGCGGAGCTTAAATCAAAGTGGGAGGGGCTTAAATCAAAGTGGGCGGAGCTTAAATCAAAGGAGTCCAGCTTCCTGTATATTATAATGCATGGAGTCCAGTTTATGGTATAAATCATAGGAGTCCAGCTTCCTGTATATTATAATGCATGGAGTCCAGTTTATGGTATAAATCATAGTAAAGTGGGCGGAGCTTAAATCAAAGTGGGCGGAGCTTAAATCAAAGTGGGCGGAGCTTAAATCAAAGTGGGAGGGGCTTAAACCAAAGGGTTAGCATGGAGTTCAGTTTATGGTATAAATCATAGTAAAGTGGGCGGAGCTTAAATCAAAGTGGGAGGGGCTTAAATCAAAGTGGGCGGAGCTTAAATCAAAGGAGTCCAGCTTCCTGTATATTATAATGCATGGAGTCCAGGGAGTCCAGCTTCCTGTATATTATAATGCATGGAGTCCAGTTTATGGTATAAATCATAGTAATTAGTGTGATTTATAATCAGTATATAATATATAATGTATATAATATATAATCAGTATTAATTAGTAATCATACTAATTAGGAGTCCTAATTAAATAAGGGTCCTTATTAAATAAGGGTTATTTACGTTGGGTAAACTAAGCGCTCAATTGAGTCACTCACTATTCGCCTACCCCTCCCCCACTCAGCCGTTTAACATTGGCGACCTCCGGAAGTTTAGGCTCACTTTTGGGACACTTCCTATGTAGCCAGGGGCACAAAAAAAGACACACACCATCACTGGGATGCCAGCTTTCATCCAAAAGTGATTTCAAGTCTCTAGCCCAATTTATCACCAAACAGCGCTCAATTTAGTCACTCACTATTCGCCTCCCCACTCAGCCGTTTAACATTGGCGACCTCCGGAAGTTTAGGCTCACTTTTGGGACACTTCCTATGTAGCCAGGGGCACAAAAAAAGACACACGCCATCACTGGGATGCCAGCTTTCATCCAAAAGTGATTTCAAGTCTCTAGCCCAATTTATCACCAAACAGCACTCAATTTAGTCACTCACTACCCCTCCCCACTCAGCCGTTTAACATTGGCGACCTCCTGAACTTTAGGCTCACCTTTGGGACACTTCCTATGTAGCCAGGGGCACAGAAATAGACACACACCATCAGTGGGATGCCAGCTTTCAGACAAAATTGTTTTCAAGTCTCTAGCCCATTGTATGGCCCCCCCGCTGACCGAAAAGTTACTCAAATTACTCAAATTCAGGCTTCTCGGCCTAGGCCGGTTCAGGTCAAAGTACCGCTGTGTCTCAACCGTACGAGCCACAGACGCCATTCTAATATTTCCTGAATCGGCTCGGGCCCGCCGAACACATATCCGAGCCCCGACTCGGTTGCGGCGCCCCCTGTTGCCAGAATTCATAACTCCCCTCCTGAGTGAGCTAGAGGTCTGTTTTTTTTTTGCCTAGCAGAAAAAACTTGACAGAGTATGGGTGCCAAGCCCCTTACGAATGACCTCGTCGAAAACGGTGCGTCTCTGCGCCTCGGAACGGCCGCGCTGACCGAAAAGCATTGAAAAATTACTCAAATTCAGGCTTCTCGGCCTAGGCCGGTTCAGGTAAAGTACCGCTGTGTCTCAACCGTACTAGCCACAGACGCCGTTCTAATATTTCCTGAATCGGCTCGGGCCCGCCGAACACATATCCGAGCCCCGACTCGGTTGCGGCGCCCCCTGTTGCCAGAATTCATAACTCCCCTCCTGAGTGAGCTAGAGGTCTGGTTTTCACATATGTCCAACATCTTGATGAGACAAGTGTTTACCCAGAGTTTCGGCTTGATCGGCCATTCGTGGCCCAAACGGGGAGCTTTGAAGTAAGTGTGAAATCCGTAACTAAAGGGGGCGCCACGGAGCGACCGTTTGAGCTAGCGCCTCGAAACTCGGGGCACGCGACTGGACCCCTGTGACGCTTCACGGTGCCGATTTTGGGGTGACTGGGACTTTCTGGCACCGAGTTCTGGTTTTCATCCTAAGGCTTCAACATAGGGTACACCTGTGTACACCCTAGGTAGGTCCGGTTTGTTGGCAAATGAGAAAATGCAAAACTCGGCCCCGGAGCCACCCAGGTGCCTGAAAATTGGCACGGTGAAGTGGCCCGATGCCTTGGACACGCACAGTGAGTTTTGAGGCGCTAGCTCAAAAGGCCGCCGCACAGCGCCCCCTGGAACAGCAAGAACTTTTTTTTTTTTTTTTTTTTATACACACACACACAGACACACACACAGACACACACACACACACACACACACACACAGAGAGAGAGAGTTATACACACACACACACACACACAGACACACACACACACACACACACAGACACACACACACAGACACAGACACACACACACACACAGACACACACACACACACACACACAGAGAGCTCATTACTTATAACTCCCCTCCTGAGTGAGCTAGAGGTCTGGTTTTCACATATGTCGATATAATGTCCCATAATGCACTTTGGAATTTTTTTTAGGTTAGGGTGTTTAGGGATTTATACCATAGTGTTGGACTTCTTTACCATGATGTGGGATGATGTGGGATGCCCCACGCCCACTTTGGCAAAGTTTTTAGGTTAGGGTGTTT
>NW_027662661.1:160000-250000 GCF_963989245.1 Nansenia antarctica | reverse complement strand
CACCCCTGGGGCCCCCTCTCCCTCTCTGCCCCTTCCCTCCTCCTCCCCCACCTCCTCTCCCACCCTCGTTCACCGCCCCAACCCCTCCCCTCCCACCCCTGGGGCCCCCTCTCCCTCTCTGCCCCTTCCCTCCTCCTCCCCCACCTCCTCTCCCACCCCCGTTCACCGCCCGAACCCCTCTTCTTCCCCCCCCACCCCTGGGGCCCCCTCTCCCTCTCTGCCCCTTCCCTCCTCTCCCACCTTCTCTCCCTCTCTGCCCCTTCCCTCCTCTCCCACCTCCTCTCCGGCCCCCTCTCCCTCTCTGCCCCTTCCCTCCTCTCCCACCTCCTCTCCCACCCCCTTTCGTTCCTCCTCCCGCCGTCCCCCTCCACAGGCCACTGCAGGGAGATTCACATGCAGCAACAGGTTCGGCCCACTGGGAACAGAGCATGAGGACAACATAGAGGAGTCCACAGAGGACTTCCCACCGCTCCCGGCACCAAAGCACCCACCCAAGGAACCGGACGGACACCGACCGGAGGGGGAAGCCAGACAGCGCAACCCATGCACCCTACCCAAGGAACCGGACGGACACCGACCGGAGGAGGAAGCCAGACAGCGCAACCCATGCACCCCACCCAAGGAACCGGACGGACACCGACCGGAGGGGGAAGCCAGACAGCGCAACCCATACCAAGCAACATGCAGCCAGCATCCAAACAGAGCGGCAGGACACCACCCGGGGGAGAGAACCCAACGGTAACACCACAGAGTGGGGGGGACACCACAACTCCCCCTGCCTCAGGCCTCCACAGGGGAAATCGGGCGCAGAACCAGGGTCACGGCAATGGTACACCAGGACAGTACGAACGACCGACCAGACCTTTGCACCCCACCCTAAAAATGTGGAACGCCCTTCCTATAATCTTAAAGTGCAAAACACTACCCACCTTCAAAACCACTCTCAAAAAACATTTACAGGAGGCTGCAATCCGTAACTGGACCCTCTAAATCAAAAATCAGATTAAAAGACCCGAACTACCCACTGTACATACTTTGTGTTTTGTCCCCCGCCCCCACCTGTGGTGTATGTCCCCACCTGTCCTACCCGCTGTACATACCTTATGTTTTGTTGTATTGTTCTTCCCATGATGGATGTATGTTTATCTTGTAGATAGTAATAGTTATTTGTCTGTATTATCTTGTAGATAGTACTAGTTTTTTTGTCTGTCTTACATGTAACGATGAATTGAGAATCAAGGACCCCAATTGAAATAAGCCAGTGGCTTTCTTGGGTTTTTATCCTGTTAGTTGACCTTGTATGTAATATGTACCTTCATGTACCTACTTCTGCAAATCTTCTAATAAAGTTTTTCAATCAATCAATCACCACCCCAGCCAGAATACAGCGTGACAACGCATAGAGGGACACAGCGCAAGAAAGACTTTTGGAACCTAAACATCAAGAAGAAAGTGGTCATCATGGGAGACTCCAACCTCAGAGGAATAGGATCTTTCACCCAGAGCCACATACAGATTGACAGCTTCCCAGGGGCAACACTCCAACACGCAGAATTCCTAATAGAAGAGGCAACAGTCAACACAGAGGTGGAGACAGTCATCCTGTCCTTCGGGATCAACAACAGAAACCAAACGGATAAAACAGCAGTCAAGGCCTTGACAGCAGCACGGAAAAAAGCAGAGGAGAAATTCAGAAAAGCAAAAATCTACGTGGCAGAAATCAACTTTCCCCAAAACCTGAGCAGGAAAGAAAAGATACTGTTGGAAGCGCTGAATAACCACATCGTGTCACGAGGCAACCACATCCCGAAAATACCGGACGAGGACTTCGAGACCGGGAAAACTAACAACGAACACAACCCAAACATCCATTGGACGCCGCTGACAGCAGGTAACATCCTAAAACACTGGCTGACATGTTTAAACTAGATGACCCCACAAGACCAAACGGGATAGATTAATAGTGTTCGTATACCCCTCTATCAAACACATTCCAACCAACGGAAGCCCAACTAAGCCTCTTGGAAAAAGGTCTATCCTTTATTCCAACCCTGGACATATATAGACAACAGAACAACAAGATTAATGTGGACATGCAAAGCTACCATAGGAGATTGAAACTGGCAGCCCACTTCGGGGAGGACAGGGATGAACCAAGGCCCAGATTCACACCAAAATCTCACTGGGAACCACCGATTGCAAAGGTCGCACCAGAAATAAAAAGAATTATTGGGGAAGATCAGACCATCCTGAGGAATCTCCCCAGACACAGCAAAGAAAAAAACAACTTGACAGGAGAACAGGTGTTGGCACTCAGGCAACTAACCAAAAACAACGACTTGGCGATAAAACCGGCAGATAAAGGAAGCTCAATAGTATTGATGGACAGACATCAATACTTAATTGAGGCAGAAAGACAACTTAGTAATCAAGAACACTACTAACCCACCCTATTTTCCAACAAACAGCAGTGGAAATCAAGGAAATAGTAAACAGACTGGAAGAAAGGCGGTACATTAACGCCAAACAGAGCAGATACCTTATTGGAGAGGACACGCCCAGGGCTAGAATATTTTACCTATTACCAAAAATACACAAACCACCCGATACTTGGACAGTCCCCTACGAAATACCAGCAGGACGCCCAATAGTGTCGGACGTCAACAGCGAATCACAGAGGTCAGCGGAATACATAGACCACTTTCTGAATCCGCTCTCAGTAAAACACAATAGCTACATTAAGGACACTTATGACTTTGTGGAGAAAATCAAAGCCATGATAATCCCTGAGAACACAATATTATTTACTATTGACGTAGACAGTCTGTACACTAACATAGAAACAGGGGCAGGACTTAGAGCAGTTAGAAAATGTTTTAACAAATACCCAGACGCAGATAGACCGGAGAGAGAAATATTGGAATTACTACACATTAACCTGACCAAAAATGACTTTGAATTCAACAACAGGTATTACCTACAGACAAAAGGAACAGCCATGGGGAAAAAGTTTGCACCGGCCTATGCCAACATCTACATGGCAGAATGGGAGGAAACAGTACTGGCAAAGTGCCAGCTTAAACCTCTACATTATGTAAGATATTTAGACGATATCTGGGGTACATGGACACACAGCTTAGAACAATTCCAAGACTTCATAAACATTCTCAACACACACCACACTTCCATCACAGTAAAATACACGACACATAATGAAACAATAGACTTTCTGGATACCACAACCTACAAAGGCACAGACTTTAAAACACAGAAGACACTAGACATTAAAGTATTCTTTAAAGATACAGACACACACGCACTGTTACATAAGCAGAGTTTTCACCCCCCCAAAAATTCAAGGGAATAGTTAAATCTCAATTACTAAGGTTCCACAGAATATGCACACAAAAAGATAAATTTGAGACAGCAACAAAAACACTCTTTCATTCTCTCAGAAACAGAGGATACGGCAGATCCTATTTAAGACAAATACGCAAATGATCATATGACAAGGTTCCAATATTTCTCCATTTAGATAATGGTCAAAGCTCACCAATGCAGAAAGCAGCAGGTTTCCTCACACACACAACAGCAACAAACAGGTCATCCACTGAGCAGCATAGCAGCTGGGGGAAACTGGTGGGGACAGCATGGCTTCAGTTAGCATGGCTGAGTTAGCATTGAGCCAAACATTTCCTCCAAATGAATCCAACTGCTGAGATTGATGTTTGCTCACCTCGTATCTGAATGTGAAGAACATGAATTCCTTGGGTCCAAGTTCAGTTTCCAGTTGGTTTTCGGGAGTCAAGATCCAGGATGAAATGTTCTGTGTCAGTGGTGAAAACTCACGCAGTGTCTCTAAGATGAGCACAGGTGCTGCTAATTGAGTGGAGTTTGGGCTCCTTTTCAAAGGGAAAAAAGGGGCGGGTGCAGGGAGGAGCCTGCTTCCATTGGTTCAGGGATTGAGACATGGAATGAGTCAGTGGGCGTCCCCACAGACATCAATTAAGTCAACCCCTCATCTCACCAGAGTTACACATGACACCACCACCCTCCACCCAACCAACCTCCACTCAGCCATGACACCACCACCCTCCACCCAACCAACCAACCTCCACTCAGCCATGACACCACCACCCTCCACCCAACCAACCTCCACTCAGCCATGACACCACCACCCTCCACCCAACCAACCTCCACTCAGCCATGACACCACCACCCTCCACCCAACCAACCTCCACTCAGCCATGACACCACCACCCTCCACCCAACCAACCTCCACTCAGCCATGACACCACCACCCTCCACCCAACCAACCAACCTCCACTCAGCCATGACACCACCACCCTCCACCCAACCAACCAACCTCCACTCAGCCATGACACCACCACCCTCCACCCAACCAACCTCCACTCAGCCATGAGTCATGACACCACCACCCTCCACCCAACCAACCAACCAACCTCCACTCAGCCATGACACCACCACCACCCTCCACCCAACCAACCAACCAACCTCCACTCAGCCATGACACCACCACCCTCCACCCATCCAATTAACCTCCACTCAGCCATGACACCACCACCCTCCACCCATCCAATTAACCTCCACTCAGCCATGACACCACCACCCTCCACCCATCCAATTAACCTCCACTCAGCCATGACACCACCACCCTCCACCCATCCAACCAACCTCCACTCAGCCATGACACCACCACCCTCCACCCATCCATCCAACCAACCAACCTCCACTCAGCCATGACACCACCACCCTCCACCCATCCAAACAACCTCCACTCAGCCATGACACCACCACCCTCCACCCATCCAACCAACCTCCACTCAGCCATGACACCACCACCCTCCACCCATCCAACCAACCAACCTCCACTCAGCCATGACACCACCACCCTCCACCCATCCAACCAACCAACCTCCACTCAGCCATGACACCACCACCCTCCACCCATCCAACCAACCAACCAAACCTCCACTCAGCCATGACACCACCACCCTCCACCCATCCAACCAACCTCCACTCATCCATGACACCTCCACCCATCCAACCAACCAACCAACCTCCACTCAGCATGACACCACCACCCTCCACCCATCCAACCAACCAACGTCCACTCAGCCATGACACCACCACCCTCCACCCATCCAACCTACCAACCTCCACTCAGCCATGACACCACCACCCTCCACCCATCCAACCAACCAACCTCCACTCAGCCATGACACCACCACCCTCCACCCATCCAACCAACCTCCACTCAGCCATGACACCACCACCCTCCACCCATCCAACCAACCAACCACCCTCCACTCAGCCATGACACCACCACCCTCCACCCATCCAACCAACCAACCAACCTCCACTCAGCCATGACACCACCACCCTCCACCCATCCAACCAACCAACCTCCACTCAGCCATGACACCACCAACCTCCACCCATCCAACCAACCTCCACTCAGCCATGACACCACCACCCTCCACCCATCCATCCAACCAACCAACCTCCACTCAGCCATGACACCACCACCCTCCACCCATCCAACCAACCTCCACTCAGCCATGACACCACCACCCTCCACCCATCCAACCAACCAACCTCCACTCAGCCATGACACCACCACCCTCCACCCATCCAATTAACCTCCACTCAGCCATGACACCACCACCCTCCACCCATCCAACCAACCAACCTCCACTCAGCCATGACACCACCACCCTCCACCCATCCAACCAACCTCCACTCAGCCATGACACCACCACCCTCCACCCATCCAACCAACCAACCTCCACTCAGCCATGACACCACCACACTCCACCCATCCAACCAACCAACCTCCACTCAGCCATGACACCATCACCCTCCACCCATCCAACCAACCAACCAAACCTCCACTCAGCCATGACACCACCACCCTCCACCCATCCAACCAACCTCCACTCAGCCATGACACCACCAACCTCCACCCATCCAACCAACCTCCACTCAGCCATGACACCACCACCCTCCACCCATCCAACCAACCAACCTCCACTCAGCCATGACACCACCACACTCCACCCATCCAACCAACCAACCTCCACTCAGCCATGACACCATCACCCTCCACCCATCCAACCAACCAACCAAACCTCCACTCAGCCATGACACCACCACCCTCCACCCATCCAACCAACCTCCACTCAGCCATGACACCACCAACCTCCACCCATCCAACCAACCTCCACTCAGCTATGACACCACCACCCTCCACCCAACCAACCTCCACTCAGCCATGACACCACCACCCTCCACCCATCCAACCAACCAACCTCCACTCAGCCATGACACCACCACCCTCCACCCATCCAACCAACCAACCTCCACTCAGCCACAACACCACCACCCTCCACCCAGCCACGACACCACCACCCTCCACCCAGCCACGACACCACCACCCTCCACCCAGCCCGGACACCACCACCCTCCACCCAGCCACCACACCACCACCACCCTTAACCCAGCCATGACACCACCACCCTCCACCCATCCAACCAACCAACCTCCACTCAGCCATGACACCACCACCCTCCACCCAGCCACGACACCACCACCCTCCACCCAGCCACGACACCACCACCCTCCACCCAGCCACGACACCACCACCCTCCACCCATCCAACCAACCAACCTCCACTCAGCCACGACACCACCACCCTCCACCCAGCCACGACACCACCACCCTCCACCCAGCCACGACACCACCACCCTCCACCCAGCCACGACACCACCACCCTAAACCCAGCCATGACACCACCACCCTCCACCCAGCCACGACACCACCAACCTCCACCCTACACTAAACCCACAGCTATGAACAAAATAAACTATTTCTGGTAACAGATTATAAACAAACTAGTCAAACAAAACACCACCCGTTCCCTCTCTCGCTACACATGACAAAACACACATTCAGGCCCTGTCCACACCTATACGTTTTTTTTATAAACGTGGATTTTTATATTCGTTTTGGGGGGTTCGTCCAGACGCAAACGAGTTTTTGCCCTCTGAAAACGAAGATGTTTAAAAACGCCTGCCAGAGTGAAGATGTTTAAAAACGCTGTATATTCGCCGTATATTTTTGATGTGTGGACGAGATAGACAGAGCTTTTTGTATTCGTCACCTCATCATGCGCGTAGATTTCTATGATCATGCGCACTGCAGCTGTTTGCTGTTCCCTCCAACGTCATATCCTGGCACCAGTAACTACTTTGTTTACAACAGGCAACGGTGGTCGAGGCTACACAAGCGAGGAAAATGGATGTGAACAAAGTGCTTCTAGTTCTTTCACTGTTAACTGGACTTTTAACCTGTTTACAGATAAATGCACAGTTAATGATCGAGAACATTGAGAGACAGAGGCGTCTGATTGGTCAGCGGGGCTATGGGGATAATATTATATCGCCGACTACTGGTGTGGAATGCTCAATGACAGCGTTTATATTGCGTTCATGCGTATGCATGTGGACACAGACATTGTTTATAAACATGCTGGTGTGGACGGTAATATTTTTATATACGAAAAACGTTTATCAAAAAAACGTATAGGTGTGGACAGGGCCTAAGTAGGAGATGATCTTCTGGGTTTGGATGACAGCTGATTGAACACAGGTGAGGGCTGACGAGATAACGATGATGGACAGGACCCAATAACCAACAGGGGAGGAACCACATGCACACCACTTCACCTAGGGGGAGACAGACAGAATTAAAACAAAAACAGACACAGGACATAATACAATACATACAAGTCTGTAACACTTGCATACATACAGACACCACCTCCACTTACATACATACACCTCCTCCGCAGACATGCAGACATGCACAGACATACAGACAGACATACAGTCATACAGACACCTCCTCCACTTGCATACATACACACACTCACAGAGAGAGACAGATACACACTCACACACTACAAAATCGAATACTCTGTCCAACTGGAGTCCACAAGCTCACCGCTGACGTTGATAGGGAGGTTCAGGGCTGCTGCCGTGACGATGGACGCACAAACAGTGGCGGCAGCTCCCATGTCAGCCCTCATGGCGTCCATCCCCGAGGGCTGTTTCAGAGAGATCCCACCGCTGCCACCAGAGAGCAGAGAGAAAGGGAGAGAGAGGGTGGACAAGGTATGAGTGAGTGCCTGAAAGGTGATGTCTGTTGTGGTGGAGGTGGTGGTAGGGTGAAGATGATGGCGGTGGTGAAGAAGGAGGTGTGTGTGTTTTACCTGTCGAAGGTGACACCCTTGCCCACCAGCAGCAGTGGAGTGTGTGCTGTTGGGGCAGCTGTTGTAATGCACCTCCAGGAAGACAGGGGGCTCCTCTGAGCCTTTAGGACACACTTAGGAACGCCCCAGTTTTCTGCTCCTCGGTCCACTCCAGAGGCCTGGGAGAGGGACGTTACAAGTCTGCACACACACACACAAAGGTTGGTCAACACACACACACACACACACACACACACACAAACAGAGACGCGTACACACACACACTCACACCTTTTATGGACGGTGACCCAGCCATGACACCACCCTCCAACCCCAACACCCTCCAGCCAGCCATGACACCACCACCCTCCAACCAGCCATGACGACACCACCATCACCCTCCAACCCCTCCACCCAACCATAACACCACCACCACCACCCTCCACACAGCCACACCACCACCACCACCCTCCACCAAGCCACAACACCACCACCCTCCACCCATCCAACCAACCACCCTCCACCCTAACACACTCAACCCTTCACCCAATGACCTAGCCATAACACCACCACCCTCCACCCAGCCACAACACCACCACCCTCCAACCCAAACACCCTCCACCCAGCCATAACACAACCACCCTCCAACCCAAACACCCTCCACCCAGCCATGACACCACCACCCTCCACCCAGCCACAACAGCACCACCCTCCACCCTAACACACTCCACCCAGCCACAACAACACCACCACCCTCCACCCTAACACACTCCACCCAGCCATGACACCACCATCACCTTCCAACCCCAACACCCTCCACCCAGCAATGACTCAAACAATCCTAAATAAAATGATTTATTGCCTTCGCTAAAAGTATATTTTTTTTACAAGTGTTTACACATTTTAGACACCACCACCCTCCCCCCAGCCACGAAAACACCACCCTCCCCCAGCCACGAAACCACCACCCTCCCCCCAGCCACGAAACCACAACCCTCCACCCAGCCACAACACCACCACCCTCCACCCAGCCACAACAACACCATCCTCCACCCATTCACAACCACAACACCACCACCCTCCACCCTAACACACTCCACCCAGCCATAACACCACCATCCTCCAACCCCACCACCCTCGACCCAGCCATGACACCACCATCCTCCAACCCCAACACCCTCCACCAAGCCATGACACCACCACCCTCCACCCAACCATGACACCTCCACACTCCACCCAGCAATGACACTACCACCCTCCACCCAGCCACGACACCACCAATCCTAAATAAAAGGCTTTATTGCCTTCGCGAAAAGTATATTTACAAGTGTTTACAAATATTAGACACCACCACCCTCCACCCAACCATGAAACCACCACCCTCCACCCAACCACAATGCCACCACCTTCCATCCACCCAGCCACAACACCACCACCCTCCACCCAGCCACAACACCACCATCCTCCCCTCAGCCACGAAACCACAACCCTCCAGCCACAACACCACCACCCTCCCCTCAGCCACGAAACCACCATCCTCCCCTCAGCCACGAATCCACCATCCTCCCCTCAGCCACGAATCCACCATCCTCCCCTCAGCCACGAAACCACCATCCTCCCCTCAGCCACAACACCACCACCCTCCCCTCAGCCACGAAACCACCATCCTCCCCTCAGGCACGAATCCACCATCCTCCCCTCAGCCACGAATCCACCATCCTCCCCTCAGCCACGAAACCACCATCCTCCCCTCAGCCACAACACCACCACCCTCCCCTCAGCCACGAATCCACCATCCTCCCCTCAGCCACGAATCCACCATCCTCCCCTCAGCCACGAATCCACCATCCTCCCCTCAGCCACGAAACCACCATCCTCCCCTCAGCCACAACACCACCACCCTCCCCTCAGCCACGAAACCACCATCCTCCCCTCAGCCACGAAACCACCATCCTCCCCTCAGCCACAACACCACCACCCTCCCCTCAGCCACGAAACCACCATCCTCCCCTCAGCCACGAAACCACCATCCTCCCCTCAGGCACGAAACCACCATCCTCCCCTCAGGCACGAAACCACCATCCTCCCCTCAGCCACGAAACCACCATCCTCCCCTCAGCCACGAAACCACCATCCTCCCCTCAGCCACGAAACCACCATCCTCCCCTCAGCCACGAAACCACCATCCTCCCCTCAGCCACGAAACCACCATCCTCCCCTCAGCCACGAAACCACCATCCTCCCCTCAGCCACGAAACCACCATCCTCCCCTCAGCCACGAAACCACCATCCTCCCCTCAGCCACGAAACCACCATCCTCCCCTCAGCCACGAAACCACCATCCTCCCCTCAGCCACGAAACCACCATCCTCCCCTCAGCCACGAAACCACCACCCTCCACCCAACCACAATGCCACCACCTTCCATCCAACCACGACATCACCACCCTCCACCCAACCACAACATCACCACCCTCCACCCAACCACGACATCACCACCCTCCACCCAGCCATGACACCACCCTCTTACAAGTGTTTACAAATATTACTGACAACAGTCATATAACATTAACAATGACACAAAAACAACTGGGGATTAACAAAGGGTAGGAGAAGGGTAGGAGAAGGACCATGCAAACGGTGTCACAAAACAACAAAACACAGCCCTATTCTTCCCTACACCTCTGACTAGGGATGGGACGATTATCGTGTTTATCGTTAATCGCGATAAAAACACCCGCGATAACTTTATCGTGGAGAATTTTAATTAGTTGAATAATCGTCATAATCGTTTTTTTTTTTTTTTATTATTATTTTTAAATGACTGGACTTTTTAAATAGGCACTACATTTTATAAACACTGCTTTGTCTGTCTGTTTTTATTGTATGTATTAATGTATGTGACCTATGTGTTTTTTTTTTTTTGGGGTTAATATTTTTATTGAGTTTCACAGAGACATGTACACAACAGGACATAACAACAACAACTAGTATCCGTGGGGGAGGTTATTGTCCCATTAATAGTAGAAAACTAGTTTTGCACTTTGTTATGCAGTACATAAACAGAAAATGTTTAAAAACGAAACAAAAACTAAAAAACAGTGGGGGAGGAGGCAATGTCACATATCAGAAATAAACAGAAAAGAAAATGACACAACAAATGCCATAATATATGATATGGGGGGGGATCACCCCCATCGGAGAGAGCATCCATGTCTTACAGTCCTAAACACAGCGGCAGCACAACACCAGCACAGTAAATAATATTGTGACCCATACATTGTAGATCTGTTACACATTAGTCTTGTGTACTTTCTTGAGTGTAATCCACCAAACCTTTCATTACAATGGCAGCCAGTCTGGTACCAATATAATCTAAGAACGGAGACCAAATCTTATAGAATGTCTTTATCTTACACTTAGACCTATATGTCAGATATTCCATAGGAATCATATCAAAAATTACCTTGTACCATCCAGCTATTGTAGGCGGTTTGCAGTCTATCCATTTCAGCAATATATTTTTCCTTGCACAAAAAGTGAAGATACACAGAAGTCTTTTGGAATGCATACTTTTAAGTTGTTTGTCTGGCAACCCAAACAATAGACACATGGGGTCCTTATCCAATGTAACATCTAGAATTAGATGAATTTTATCCACTATACCTTTCCAGTAATCATCTATATATCTACAAGTCCAAACACAATGAACAAAGCTCCCAACCTCGGTAATACACTTTGTACACATTTCCAATTTGTTATGATCCATTTTATGTCTAAGTTGGGGAGTAATCTGCAAACGTTGTAGTAGTCTAAATTGCGTTTCCTTCGTCCTATTACAGATTGAGATGTCGTTTGCCGATTGCCATATTAGTGACCAAGTTGCTTCATCAGTATTAATGTTCAGGTCATTATTCCAGTCTTTGGGCGTAAATGCAGGTTTGCCTTTATCATATTTTGAAAGTGCTCTATACCCAAGCCCCAGAATGCCTCTCGTCTTTCCAGCAGAGACTATCTCCTCCAGCGGAGAGGGTTGGTGACAGAGGCCAGTGTCTTTTTGGCTATTTAAAAAACTTCGTATCTGAAGGTATCTGAAAAACTCATTTCGTGGTAGGTCATATTTCTTACATAATTGGTCAAATGAAAGTAGTATTTCCGTATCATATAAATGTCCGATAGTAACCATCCCTTTGCTGTCCCACCGCTTGAAACCCCTATCCGTGGCACCAGGGGAGAAGTCTATGTTGCCCCAAACTGGCGAGAGGGAGGATGTCATAATCGTATGTTATAAATAAATAGTAATATAATTGAGATTTCTCACATGAGCCGCGCGCGAATATCCTCACAGAAATTTGTCTCGCGTGATTGTTCAGCCTGCATGGGTAACGTGACTGTCAAGTCAGCCTTGTCAGTCAGTCACTAACGTATGCTAGCCTTCTCACCATGGCTGCATCGGCCCCGTGTCCATTGCCTCACCTTTCCAGGGTTGCCCGCAGGCTTCTATGCATACCTGCAACTAGTGTTCCTTCAGAGAGAGTGTTTAGTGCCAGTGGGCACATTTTAGTGCCAGTGGGCACATACTCACACCTCTCCGAGCACACCTCTCCGAAAAAGTGAACATGTTGACATTTTTGCACTTTAACCTATCTTGAAGCTTTCAAGTCTCTAAGCCACAAGGCTAGCACTCAGTTTGATGACAGAAAAGTGTCAGTGTTCAAGTTTTGTTTGACAGTATTTTTTTCCTTTATTTATGCAGTGATACCTTATAATTTATCATTACCTTATTTAAGATTTTATTAAAGATTTTGATTTTTGTCAAGATGTTTTTAAAATGATGTTAATGTTATTAACATGATTCAATAAAAATACAACAAAATCTAAGTTAAAGTGATTACAGTGTGTTTTATTGGCATTCTAAAAAAAAGTTTTTTTTTTTTTTTTTTTTTAACTCTCGCGATAATATCGTGGATCGCGATTATTTTGCCCACGATAATCGTGACATGACATTTTCTAATCGTCCCACCCCTACCTCTGACCTACCTATACCACATACTAACTAACCTACCCGGACCCTAAACTACCTGCTACAGAACTACGGGCCGTGACACCCGCTCGCGTCTTACCTAATGTTTTTAGACAGCGGTTATCTACGTGATGTAATGTAGACCCCAGGGTATCTTACCTAGCCCTTCTCCCGTGGGGAAGAAAAGAGAAAACAGGGGTCCATCAACACACTAAACCCACAGCTATGAACAAAAAAGGAACAATTTCTGGTAACAGATTATAAACAAACTAGTCAAACAAAACACCACCCCTTCCCTCTCTCGCTACACATGACAAACCTAACCCTAAGATGAGTTGGGTTGACGCGTTGCACATGCGGACTCAGTCCTGCTGGCGGCCATGTGGAGAACAATCCTCTGGTTCAGTTTTGGTCGTCGTTTACACGTTCATCATGAATGAAAAATAACAAACCGGCTAACCCTTTAAACTGAAACAAAAACCCGGAATTGCTAAACGTCAAACAACAGTCCAAACTTAAATAACAAGATAGTAATACGTCGTAGTCGCACGCTCTCCAAACACACAGCCAACGCTGCTGCCACAGGTGTCTGTGGTTTCCTCTCACTCATTCAATCATCTGTCACGCCCCCGTGCACTTCCTCAAACTAAACAACATTTATACAAATTAATCAATGGGCAGAAAGAGTGATACTATAGGCATACATGACTTGCACTGGGCAAAAGAATTACACCACCATGCATCACTATTGTAGTGTTTGGCAAACTGTTGCGTAGCTGAGTGAGCATTGGTAGATCCTACTAGTACAGACTTTACACTCACACAGGCTTTCTCTCTCTCGCTGATCTCCTTATCTCAGGTTCTGGATTCACTACACTTGTCTTTATGAATGAGTTAACATTATTTATTTAAAATGATTGAGATCAAAACAATGTACATTGAATGAACAATACTGTTTAAATGCGTTTGAGGTGGAGGAGAGGAGTGAACGGGCAGGTGTATGGAGGTGGAGGAGAGGAGAAAACAGGCAGGTGTATGGAGGTGGAGGAGAGGAGAGAACAGGCAGGTGTATGGAGGTGGAGGAGAGGAGAGGAGAGAACAGGCAGGTGTATGGAGGTGGAGGAGAGGAGAGAACAGGCAGGTGTATGGAGGTGGAGGAGAGGAGAGAACAGGCAGGTGTATGGAGGTGGAGGAGAGGAGAGAACAGGCAGGTGTATGGAGGTGGAGGAGAGGAGAGAACAGGCAGGTGTATGGAGGTGGAGGAGAGGAGTGAACAGGCAGGTGTATGGAGGTGGAGGAGAGGAGAGAACAGGCAGGTGTATGGAGGTGGAGGAGAGAACAGGCAGGTGTATGGAGGTGGAGGAGAGGAGAGGCAGGTGTATGGAGGTGGAGGAGAGGAGAGAACAGGCAGGTGTATGGAGGTGGAGGAGAGGAGAGAACAGGCAGGTGTATGGAGGTGGAGGTGGAGGAGAGAACAGGCAGGTGTATGGAGGTGGAGGAGAGGAGAGGCAGGTGTATGGAGGTGGAGGAGAGGAGAGAACAGGCAGGTGTATGGAGGTGGAGGAGAGGAGAGAACAGGCAGGTGTATGGAGGTGGAGGAGAGGAGGGGCAGGTGTATGGAGGTGGAGGAGAGGAGTGAACAGGCAGGTGTATGGAGGTGGAGGAGAGGAGAGAACAGGCAGGTGTATGGAGGTGGAGGAGAGGAGAGAACAGGCAGGTGTGTGGAGGTGGAGGAGAGGAGAGAACAGGCAGGTGTATGGAGGTGGAGGAGAGGAGGGGCAGGTGTGTGAAGGTGGAGGAGAGGAGTGAACAGGCAGGTGTATGGAGGTGGAGGAGAGGAGAGAACAGGCAGGTGTATGGAGGTGGAGGAGAGGAGGGAACAGGCAGGTGTATGGAGGTGGAGGAGAGGAGGGGCAGGTGTATGGAGGTGGAGGAGAGGAGAGAACAGGCAGGTGTGTGGAGGTGGAGGGGCAGGTGTATGGAGGTGGAGGAGAGGAGAGAACAGGCAGGTGTATGGAGGTGGAGGAGAGGAGAGAACAGGCAGGTGTATGGAGGTGGAGGAGAGGAGAGAACAGGCAGGTGTATGGAGGTGGAGGAGAGGAGAGAACAGGCAGGTGTATGGAGGTGGAGGAGAGAACAGGCAGGTGTGTGGAGGTGGAGGAGAGGAGAGAACAGGCAGGTGTATGGAGGTGGAGGAGAGGAGAGAACAGGCAGGTGTATGGAGGTGGAGGAGAGGAGAGAACAGGCAGGTGTATGGAGGTGGAGGTGGAGGAGAGAACAGGCAGGTGTATGGAGGTGGAGGAGAGGAGAGGCAGGTGTATGGAGGTGGAGGAGAGGAGAGAACAGGCAGGTGTATGGAGGTGGAGGTGGAGGAGAGAACAGGCAGGTGTATGGAGGTGGAGGAGAGGAGAGAACAGGCAGGTGTATGGAGGTGGAGGTGGAGGAGAGAACAGGCAGGTGTATGGAGGTGGAGGAGAGGAGAGGCAGGTGTATGGAGGTGGAGGAGAGGAGAGAACAGGCAGGTGTATGGAGGTGGAGGTGGAGGAGAGAACAGGCAGGTGTATGGAGGTGGAGGAGAGGAGAGAACAGGCAGGTGTATGGAGGTGGAGGAGAGGAGAGAACAGGCAGGTGTATGGAGGTGGAGGAGAGGAGAGAACAGGCAGGTGTATGGAGGTGGAGGAGAGGAGAGAACAGGCAGGTGTATGGAGGTGGAGGAGAGGAGAGAACAGGCAGGTGTATGGAGGTGGAGGAGAGGAGAGGAGAGGCAGGTGTATGGAGGTGGAGGAGAGGAGAGAACAGGCAGGTGTATGGAGGTGGAGGAGAGGACAGGCAGGTGTATGGAGGTGGAGGAGAGGAGTGAACAGGCAGGTGTATGGAGGTGGAGGAGAGGAGAGAACAGGCAGGTGTATGGAGGTGGAGGAGAGGAGAGAACAGGCAGGTGTATGGAGGTGGAGGAGAGGAGAGAACAGGCAGGTGTATGGAGGTGGAGGAGAGGAGAGAACAGGCAGGTGTATGGAGGTGGAGGAGAGGAGAGAACAGGCAGGTGTATGGAGGTGGAGGAGAGGAGGGAACAGGCAGGTGTATGGAGGTGGAGGAGAGGAGTGAACAGGCAGGTGTATGGAGGTGGAGGAGAGGAGAGAACAGGCAGGTGTATGGAGGTGGAGGAGAGGAGAGAACAGGCAGGTGTATGGAGGTGGAGGAGAGGAGAGAACAGGCAGGTGTTTGGAGGTGGAGGAGAGGAGAGAACAGGCAGGTGTATGGAGGTGGAGGAGAGGAGTGAACAGGCAGGTGTATGGAGGTGGAGGAGAGGAGAGAACAGGCAGGTGTATGGAGGTGGAGGAGAGAACAGGCAGGTGTATGGAGGTGGAGGAGAGGAGAGAACAGGCAGGTGTATGGAGGTGGAGGAGAGGAGAGAACAGGCAGGTGTATGGAGGTGGAGGAGAGGAGAGAACAGGCAGGTGTATGGAGGTGGAGGAGAGGAGAGGACAGGCAGGTGTATGGAGGTGGAGGAGAGGAGAGAACAGGCAGGTGTATGGAGGTGGAGGAGAGGAGAGGCAGGTGTATGGAGGTGGAGGAGAGGAGAGAACAGGCAGGTGTATGGAGGTGGAGGAGAGGAGAGAACAGGCAGGTGTATGGAGGTGGAGGAGGGAACAGGCAGGTGTATGGAGGTGGAGGAGAGGAGAGAACAGGCAGGTGTATGGAGGTGGAGGAGAGGAGTGAACAGGCAGGTGTATGGAGGTGGAGGAGAGGAGAGAACAGGCAGGTGTATGGAGGTGGAGGAGAGGAGAGAACAGGCAGGTGTATGGAGGTGGAGGAGAGGAGAGGCAGGTGTATGGAGGTGGATGAGAGGAGAGAACAGGCAGGTGTATGGAGGTGGAGGAGAGGAGAGAACAGGCAGGTGTATGGAGGTGGAGGAGGGAACAGGCAGGTGTATGGAGGTGGAGGAGAGGAGAGAACAGGCAGGTGTATGGAGGTGGAGGAGAGGAGTGAACAGGCAGGTGTACGGAGGTGGAGGAGAGGAGAGAACAGGCAGGTGTATGGAGGTGGAGGAGAGGAGAGAACAGGCAGGTGTATGGAGGTGGAGGAGAGGAGAGAACAGGCAGGTGTATGGAGGTGGAGGAGAGGAGAGAACAGGCAGGTGTATGGAGGTGGAGGAGAGGAGAGAACAGGCAGGTGTATGGAGGTGGAGGAGGGAACAGGCAGGTGTATGGAGGTGGAGGAGAGGAGAGAACAGGCAGATGTATGGAGGTGGAGGAGAGGAGTGAACAGGCAGGTGTATGGAGGTGGAGGAGAGGAGAGAACAGGCAGGTGTATGGAGGTGGAGGAGAGGAGGGGCAGGTGTATGGAGGTGGAGGAGAGGAGAGAACAGGCAGGTGTATGGAGGTGGAGGAGAGGAGAGAACAGGCAGGTGTATGGAGGTGGAGGAGAGGAGAGAACAGGCAGGTGTATGGAGGTGGAGGAGAGGAGAGAACAGGCAGGTGTATGGAGGTGGAGGAGAGGAGAGAACAGGCAGGTGTATGGAGGTGGAGGAGAGGAGAGAACAGGCAGGTGTATGGAGGTGGAGGAGAGGAGAGAACAGGCAGGTGTATGGAGGTGGAGGTGGAGGAGAGAACAGGCAGGTGTATGGAGGTGGAGGAGAGGAGAGAACAGGCAGGTGTATGGAGGTGGAGGAGAGGAGAGAACAGGCAGGTGTATGGAGGTGGAGGTGGAGGAGAGAACAGGCAGGTGTATGGAGGTGGAGGAGAGGAGAGAACAGGCAGGTGTATGGAGGTGGAGGAGAGGAGAGAACAGGCAGGTGTATGGAGGTGGAGGAGAGGAGAGAACAGGCAGGTGTATGGAGGTGGAGGAGAGGAGAGGACAGGCAGGTGTATGGAGGTGGAGGAGAGGAGAGAACAGGCAGGTGTATGGAGGTGGAGGAGAGGAGAGGCAGGTGTATGGAGGTGGAGGAGAGGAGAGAACAGGCAGGTGTATGGAGGTGGAGGAGAGGAGAGAACAGGCAGGTGTATGGAGGTGGAGGAGGGAACAGGCAGGTGTATGGAGGTGGAGGAGAGGAGAGAACAGGCAGGTGTATGGAGGTGGAGGAGAGGAGTGAACAGGCAGGTGTATGGAGGTGGAGGAGAGGAGAGAACAGGCAGGTGTATGGAGGTGGAGGAGAGGAGAGAACAGGCAGGTGTATGGAGGTGGAGGAGAGGAGAGGCAGGTGTATGGAGGTGGATGAGAGGAGAGAACAGGCAGGTGTATGGAGGTGGAGGAGAGGAGAGAACAGGCAGGTGTATGGAGGTGGA
Source organism: Nansenia antarctica (assembly GCF_963989245.1). Lineage (NCBI taxonomy): Eukaryota > Metazoa > Chordata > Actinopteri > Argentiniformes > Microstomatidae > Nansenia > Nansenia antarctica. Next base: position 231,421 of record NW_027662661.1, on the reverse strand, counting down.
GGAGGGAACAGGCAGGTGTATGGAGGTGGAGGAGAGGAGAGAACAGGCAGGTGTATGGAGGTGGAGGAGAGGAGTGAACAGGCAGGTGTACGGAGGTGGAGGAGAGGAGAGAACAGGCAGGTGTATGGAGGTGGAGGAGAGGAGAGAACAGGCAGGTGTATGGAGGTGGAGGAGAGGAGAGAACAGGCAGGTGTATGGAGGTGGAGGAGAGGAGAGAACAGGCAGGTGTATGGAGGTGGAGGAGAGGAGAGAACAGGCAGGTGTATGGAGGTGGAGGAGGGAACAGGCAGGTGTATGGAGGTGGAGGAGAGGAGAGAACAGGCAGATGTATGGAGGTGGAGGAGAGGAGTGAACAGGCAGGTGTATGGAGGTGGAGGAGAGGAGAGAACAGGCAGGTGTATGGAGGTGGAGGAGAGGAGGGGCAGGTGTATGGAGGTGGAGGAGAGGAGAGAACAGGCAGGTGTATGGAGGTGGAGGAGAGGAGAGAACAGGCAGGTGTATGGAGGTGGAGGAGAGGAGAGAACAGGCAGGTGTATGGAGGTGGAGGAGAGGAGAGAACAGGCAGGTGTATGGAGGTGGAGGAGAGGAGAGAACAGGCAGGTGTATGGAGGTGGAGGAGAGGAGAGAACAGGCAGGTGTATGGAGGTGGAGGAGAGGAGAGAACAGGCAGGTGTATGGAGGTGGAGGTGGAGGAGAGAACAGGCAGGTGTATGGAGGTGGAGGAGAGGAGAGAACAGGCAGGTGTATGGAGGTGGAGGAGAGGAGAGAACAGGCAGGTGTATGGAGGTGGAGGTGGAGGAGAGAACAGGCAGGTGTATGGAGGTGGAGGAGAGGAGAGGCAGGTGTATGGAGGTGGAGGAGAGGAGAGAACAGGCAGGTGTATGGAGGTGGAGGTGGAGGAGAGAACAGGCAGGTGTATGGAGGTGGAGGAGAGGAGAGAACAGGCAGGTGTATGGAGGTGGAGGAGGGAACAGGCAGGTGTATGGAGGTGGAGGAGAGGAGAGAACAGGCAGGTGTATGGAGGTGGAGGAGAGGAGTGAACAGGCAGGTGTATGGAGGTGGAGGAGAGGAGAGAACAGGCAGGTGTATGGAGGTGGAGGAGAGGAGGGGCAGGTGTATGGAGGTGGAGGAGAGGAGAGAACAGGCAGGTGTATGGAGGTGGAGGAGAGGAGAGAACAGGCAGGTGTATGGAGGTGGAGGAGAGGAGAGAACAGGCAGGTGTATGGAGGTGGAGGAGAGGAGAGAACAGGCAGGTGTATGGAGGTGGAGGAGAGGAGAGAACAGGCAGGTGTATGGAGGTGGAGGAGAGGAGAGAACAGGCAGGTGTATGGAGGTGGAGGAGAGGAGGGAACAGGCAGGTGTATGGAGGTGGAGGAGAGGAGAGGACAGGCAGGTGTATGGAGGTGGAGGAGAGGAGAGAACAGGCAGGTGTATGGAGGTGGAGGAGAGGAGAGGACAGGCAGGTGTATGGAGGTGGAGGAGAGGAGAGAACAGGCAGGTGTATGGAGGTGGAGGAGAGGAGAGGCAGGTGTATGGAGGTGGAGGAGAGGAGAGAACAGGCAGGTGTATGGAGGTGGAGGAGAGGAGAGAACAGGCAGGTGTATGGAGGTGGAGGAGGGAACAGGCAGGTGTATGGAGGTGGAGGAGAGGAGAGAACAGGCAGGTGTATGGAGGTGGAGGAGAGGAGTGAACAGGCAGGTGTATGGAGGTGGAGGAGAGGAGAGAACAGGCAGGTGTATGGAGGTGGAGGAGAGGAGAGAACAGGCAGGTGTATGGAGGTGGAGGAGAGGAGAGGCAGGTGTATGGAGGTGGAGGAGAGGAGAGAACAGGCAGGTGTATGGAGGTGGAGGAGAGGAGAGAACAGGCAGGTGTATGGAGGTGGAGGAGGGAACAGGCAGGTGTATGGAGGTGGAGGAGAGGAGAGAACAGGCAGGTGTATGGAGGTGGAGGAGAGGAGTGAACAGGCAGGTGTACGGAGGTGGAGGAGAGGAGAGAACAGGCAGGTGTATGGAGGTGGAGGAGAGGAGAGAACAGGCAGGTGTATGGAGGTGGAGGAGAGGAGAGAACAGGCAGGTGTATGGAGGTGGAGGAGAGGAGAGAACAGGCAGGTGTATGGAGGTGGAGGAGAGGAGAGAACAGGCAGGTGTATGGAGGTGGAGGAGGGAACAGGCAGGTGTATGGAGGTGGAGGAGAGGAGAGAACAGGCAGGTGTATGGAGGTGGAGGAGAGGAGTGAACAGGCAGGTGTATGGAGGTGGAGGAGAGGAGAGAACAGGCAGGTGTATGGAGGTGGAGGAGAGGAGGGGCAGGTGTATGGAGGTGGAGGAGAGGAGAGAACAGGCAGGTGTATGGAGGTGGAGGAGAGGAGAGAACAGGCAGGTGTATGGAGGTGGAGGAGAGGAGAGAACAGGCAGGTGTATGGAGGTGGAGGAGAGGAGAGAACAGGCAGGTGTATGGAGGTGGAGGAGAGGAGAGAACAGGCAGGTGTATGGAGGTGGAGGAGAGGAGAGAACAGGCAGGTGTATGGAGGTGGAGGAGAGGAGAGGCAGGTGTATGGAGGTGGAGGAGAGGAGAGAACAGGCAGGTGTATGGAGGTGGAGGTGGAGGAGAGAACAGGCAGGTGTATGGAGGTGGAGGAGAGGAGAGAACAGGCAGGTGTATGGAGGTGGAGGTGGAGGAGAGAACAGGCAGGTGTATGGAGGTGGAGGAGAGGAGAGGCAGGTGTATGGAGGTGGAGGAGAGGAGAGAACAGGCAGGTGTATGGAGGTGGAGGTGGAGGAGAGAACAGGCAGGTGTATGGAGGTGGAGGAGAGGAGAGAACAGGCAGGTGTATGGAGGTGGAGGAGAGGAGAGAACAGGCAGGTGTATGGAGGTGGAGGAGAGGAGAGAACAGGCAGGTGTATGGAGGTGGAGGAGAGGAGAGAACAGGCAGGTGTATGGAGGTGGAGGAGAGGAGAGAACAGGCAGGTGTATGGAGGTGGAGGAGAGGAGAGGAGAGGCAGGTGTATGGAGGTGGAGGAGAGGAGAGAACAGGCAGGTGTATGGAGGTGGAGGAGAGGACAGGCAGGTGTATGGAGGTGGAGGAGAGGAGTGAACAGGCAGGTGTATGGAGGTGGAGGAGAGGAGAGAACAGGCATGTGTATGGAGGTGGAGGAGAGGAGAGAACAGGCAGGTGTATGGAGGTGGAGGAGAGGAGAGAACAGGCAGGTGTATGGAGGTGGAGGAGAGGAGAGAACAGGCAGGTGTATGGAGGTGGAGGAGAGGAGAGAACAGGCAGGTGTATGGAGGTGGAGGAGAGGAGGGAACAGGCAGGTGTATGGAGGTGGAGGAGAGGAGTGAACAGGCAGGTGTATGGAGGTGGAGGAGAGGAGAGAACAGGCAGGTGTATGGAGGTGGAGGAGAGGAGAGAACAGGCAGGTGTATGGAGGTGGAGGAGAGGAGAGAACAGGCAGGTGTTTGGAGGTGGAGGAGAGGAGAGAACAGGCAGGTGTATGGAGGTGGAGGAGAGGAGTGAACAGGCAGGTGTATGGAGGTGGAGGAGAGGAGAGAACAGGCAGGTGTATGGAGGTGGAGGAGAGAACAGGCAGGTGTATGGAGGTGGAGGAGAGGAGAGAACAGGCAGGTGTATGGAGGTGGAGGAGAGGAGAGAACAGGCAGGTGTATGGAGGTGGAGGAGAGGAGAGAACAGGCAGGTGTATGGAGGTGGAGGAGAGGAGAGGACAGGCAGGTGTATGGAGGTGGAGGAGAGGAGAGAACAGGCAGGTGTATGGAGGTGGAGGAGAGGAGAGGCAGGTGTATGGAGGTGGAGGAGAGGAGAGAACAGGCAGGTGTATGGAGGTGGAGGAGAGGAGAGAACAGGCAGGTGTATGGAGGTGGAGGAGGGAACAGGCAGGTGTATGGAGGTGGAGGAGAGGAGAGAACAGGCAGGTGTATGGAGGTGGAGGAGAGGAGTGAACAGGCAGGTGTATGGAGGTGGAGGAGAGGAGAGAACAGGCAGGTGTATGGAGGTGGAGGAGAGGAGAGAACAGGCAGGTGTATGGAGGTGGAGGAGAGGAGAGAACAGGCAGGTGTATGGAGGTGGAGGAGAGGAGAGAACAGGCAGGTGTATGGAGGTGGAGGAGAGGAGAGAACAGGCAGGTGTATGGAGGTGGAGGAGGGAACAGGCAGGTGTATGGAGGTGGAGGAGAGGAGAGAACAGGCAGGTGTATGGAGGTGGAGGAGAGGAGTGAACAGGCAGGTGTACGGAGGTGGAGGAGAGGAGAGAACAGGCAGGTGTATGGAGGTGGGAGGAGAGGAGAGAACAGGCAGGTGTATGGAGGTGGAGGAGAGGAAGAGAACAGGCAGGTGTATGGAGGTGGAGGAGAGGAGAGAACAGGCAGGTGTATGGAGGTGGAGGAGAGGAGAGAACAGGCAGGTGTATGGAGGTGGAGGAGGGAACAGGCAGGTGTATGGAGGTGGAGGAGAGGAGAGAACAGGCAGGTGTATGGAGGTGGAGGAGAGGAGTGAACAGGCAGGTGTATGGAGGTGGAGGAGAGGAGAGAACAGGCAGGTGTATGGAGGTGGAGGAGAGGAGAGAACAGGCAGGTGTATGGAGGTGGAGGAGAGGAGGGGCAGGTGTATGGAGGTGGAGGAGAGGAGAGAACAGGCAGGTGTATGGAGGTGGAGGAGAGGAGAGAACAGGCAGGTGTATGGAGGTGGAGGAGAGGAGAGAACAGGCAGGTGTATGGAGGTGGAGGAGAGGAGAGAACAGGCAGGTGTATGGAGGTGGAGGAGAGGAGAGAACAGGCAGGTGTATGGAGGTGGAGGAGAGGAGAGGCAGGTGTATGGAGGTGGAGGAGAGGAGAGAACAGGCAGGTGTATGGAGGTGGAGGTGGAGGAGAGAACAGGCAGGTGTATGGAGGTGGAGGAGAGGAGAGAACAGGCAGGTGTATGGAGGTGGAGGTGGAGGAGAGAACAGGCAGGTGTATGGAGGTGGAGGAGAGGAGAGGCAGGTGTATGGAGGTGGAGGAGAGGAGAGAACAGGCAGGTGTATGGAGGTGGAGGTGGAGGAGAGAACAGGCAGGTGTATGGAGGTGGAGGAGAGGAGAGAACAGGCAGGTGTATGGAGGTGGAGGAGAGGAGAGAACAGGCAGGTGTATGGAGGTGGAGGAGAGGAGAGAACAGGCAGGTGTATGGAGGTGGAGGAGAGGAGAGAACAGGCAGGTGTATGGAGGTGGAGGAGAGGAGAGAACAGGCAGGTGTATGGAGGTGGAGGAGAGGAGAGGAGAGGCAGGTGTATGGAGGTGGAGGAGAGGAGAGAACAGGCAGGTGTATGGAGGTGGAGGAGAGGACAGGCAGGTGTATGGAGGTGGAGGAGAGGAGTGAACAGGCAGGTGTATGGAGGTGGAGGAGAGGAGAGAACAGGCAGGTGTATGGAGGTGGAGGAGAGGAGAGAACAGGCAGGTGTATGGAGGTGGAGGAGAGGAGAGAACAGGCAGGTGTATGGAGGTGGAGGAGAGGAGAGAACAGGCAGGTGTATGGAGGTGGAGGAGAGGAGAGAACAGGCAGGTGTATGGAGGTGGAGGAGAGGAGGGAACAGGCAGGTGTATGGAGGTGGAGGAGAGGAGTGAACAGGCAGGTGTATGGAGGTGGAGGAGAGGAGAGAACAGGCAGGTGTATGGAGGTGGAGGAGAGGAGAGAACAGGCAGGTGTATGGAGGTGGAGGAGAGGAGAGAACAGGCAGGTGTTTGGAGGTGGAGGAGAGGAGAGAACAGGCAGGTGTATGGAGGTGGAGGAGAGGAGTGAACAGGCAGGTGTATGGAGGTGGAGGAGAGGAGAGAACAGGCAGGTGTATGGAGGTGGAGGAGAGAACAGGCAGGTGTATGGAGGTGGAGGAGAGGAGAGAACAGGCAGGTGTATGGAGGTGGAGGAGAGGAGAGAACAGGCAGGTGTATGGAGGTGGAGGAGAGGAGAGAACAGGCAGGTGTATGGAGGTGGAGGAGAGGAGAGAACAGGCAGGTGTATGGAGGTGGAGGAGAGGAGAGGACAGGCAGGTGTATGGAGGTGGAGGAGAGGAGAGAACAGGCAGGTGTATGGAGGTGGAGGAGAGGAGAGGCAGGTGTATGGAGGTGGAGGAGAGGAGAGAACAGGCAGGTGTATGGAGGTGGAGGAGAGGAGAGAACAGGCAGGTGTATGGAGGTGGAGGAGGGAACAGGCAGGTGTATGGAGGTGGAGGAGAGGAGAGAACAGGCAGGTGTATGGAGGTGGAGGAGAGGAGTGAACAGGCAGGTGTACGGAGGTGGAGGAGAGGAGAGAACAGGCAGGTGTATGGAGGTGGAGGAGAGGAGAGAACAGGCAGGTGTATGGAGGTGGAGGAGAGGAGAGAACAGGCAGGTGTATGGAGGTGGAGGAGAGGAGAGAACAGGCAGGTGTATGGAGGTGGAGGAGAGGAGAGAACAGGCAGGTGTATGGAGGTGGAGGAGGGAACAGGCAGGTGTATGGAGGTGGAGGAGAGGAGAGAACAGGCAGGTGTATGGAGGTGGAGGAGAGGAGTGAACAGGCAGGTGTATGGAGGTGGAGGAGAGGAGAGAACAGGCAGGTGTATGGAGGTGGAGGAGAGGAGGGGCAGGTGTATGGAGGTGGAGGAGAGGAGAGAACAGGCAGGTGTATGGAGGTGGAGGAGAGGAGAGAACAGGCAGGTGTATGGAGGTGGAGGAGAGGAGAGAACAGGCAGGTGTATGGAGGTGGAGGAGAGGAGAGAACAGGCAGGTGTATGGAGGTGGAGGAGAGGAGAGAACAGGCAGGTGTATGGAGGTGGAGGAGAGGAGAGAACAGGCAGGTGTATGGAGGTGGAGGAGAGGAGAGAACAGGCAGGTGTATGGAGGTGGAGGAGAGGAGAGAACAGGCAGGTGTATGGAGGTGGAGGTGGAGGAGAGAACAGGCAGGTGTATGGAGGTGGAGGAGAGGAGAGGCAGGTGTATGGAGGTGGAGGAGAGGAGAGAACAGGCAGGTGTATGGAGGTGGAGGTGGAGGAGAGAACAGGCAGGTGTATGGAGGTGGAGGAGAGGAGAGGCAGGTGTATGGAGGTGGAGGAGAGGAGTGAACAGGCAGGTGTATGGAGGTGGAGGAGAGGAGAGGCAGGTGTATGGAGGTGGAGGAGAGGAGAGAACAGGCAGGTGTATGGAGGTGGAGGAGAGGAGAGAACAGGCAGGTGTATGGAGGTGGAGGAGATAACAGGCAGGTGTATGGAGGTGGAGGAGAGGAGAGAACAGGCAGGTGTATGGAGGTGGAGGAGAGGAGAGAACAGGCAGGTGTGTGGAGGTGGAGGAGAGGAGAGAACAGGCAGGTGTATGGAGGTGGAGGAGAGGAGAGAACAGGCAGGTGTATGGAGGTGGAGAGGAGAGAACAGGCAGGTGTATGGAGGTGGAGGAGAGGAGAGAACAGGCAGGTGTGTGGAGGTGGAGGAGAGGAGAGAACAGGCAGGTGTATGGAGGTGGAGGAGAGGAGGGGCAGGTGTGTGAAGGTGGAGGAGAGGAGTGAACAGGCAGGTGTATGGAGGTGGAGGAGAGGAGAGAACAGGCAGGTGTATGGAGGTGGAGGAGAGGAGGGAACAGGCAGGTGTATGGAGGTGGAGGAGAGGAGGGGCAGGTGTATGGAGGTGGAGGAGAGGAGTGAACAGGCAGGTGTATGGAGGTGGAGGGGCAGGTGTATGGAGGTGGAGGAGAGGAGAGAACAGGCAGGTGTGTGGAGGTGGAGGAGAGGAGAGAACAGGCAGGTGTATGGAGGTGGAGGGGCAGGTGTATGGAGGTGGAGGAGAGGAGTGAACAGGCAGGTGTATGGAGGTGGAGGAGAGGAGTGAACAGGCAGGTGTATGGAGGTGGAGGAGAGGAGAGAACAGGCAGGTGTGTGGAGGTGGAGGAGAGGAGTGAACAGGCAGGTGTGTGGAGGTGGAGGAGAGGAGAGAACAGGCAGGTGTATGGAGGTGGAGGAGAGGAGAGAACAGGCAGGTGTATGGAGGTGGAGGAGAGGAGAGAACAGGCAGGTGTATGGAGGTGGAGGAGAGGAGAGAACAGGCAGGTGTATGGAGGTGGAGGAGAGGAGTGAACAGGCAAGTGTATGGAGGTGGAGGAGAGGAGAGAACAGGCAGGTGTATGGAGGTGGAGGAGAGGAGAGAACAGGCAGGTGTATGGAGGTGGAGGAGAGGAGGGGCAGGTGTATGGAGGTGGAGGAGAGGAGAGAACAGGCAGGTGTATGGAGGTGGAGGAGAGGAGAGAACAGGCAGGTGTATGGAGGTGGAGGAGAGGACAGGCAGGTGTATGGAGGTGGAGGAGAGGAGAGAACAGGCAGGTGTATGGAAGTGGAGGAGAGAACAGGCAGGTGTATGGAGGTGGAGGAGAGGAGAGAACAGGCAGGTGTATGGAGGTGGAGGAGAGGAGAGAACAGGCAGGTGTATGGAGGTGGAGGAGAGGAGTGAACAGGCAGGTGTATGGAGGTGGAGGAGAGGAGAGAACAGGCAGGTGTATGGAGGTGGAGGAGAGGAGAGAACAGGCAGGTGTATGGAGGTGGAGGAGAGGAGAGAACAGGCAGGTGTGTGGAGGTGGAGGAGAGGAGAGAACAGGCAGGTGTATGGAGGTGGAGGAGAGGAGAGAACAGGCAGGTGTATGGAGGTGGAGGAGAGGAGAGGAGAGAACAGGCAGGTGTATGGAGGTGGAGGAGAGGAGAGAACAGGCAGGTGTATGGAGGTGGAGGTGGAGGAGAGAACAGGCAGGTGTATGGAGGTGGAGGAGAGGAGAGGCAGGTGTATGGAGGTGGAGGAGAGGAGTGAACAGGCAGGTGTATGGAGGTGGAGGAGAGGAGAGAACAGGCAGGTGTATGGAGGTGGAGGTGGAGGAGAGAACAGGCAGGTGTATGGAGGTGGAGGAGAGGAGAGGCAGGTGTGTGGAGGTGGAGGAGAGGAGTGAACAGGCAGGTGTATGGAGGTGGAGGAGAGGAGAGAACAGGCAGGTGTATGGAGGTGGAGGAGAGGAGAGAACAGGCAGGTGTGTGGAGGTGGAGGAGAGGAGAGAACAGGCAGGTGTATGGAGGTGGAGGAGAGGAGAGGACAGGCAGGTGTATGGAGGTGGAGGAGAGGAGAGAACAGGCAGGTGTATGGAGGTGGAGGAGAGGAGAGGCAGGTGTATGGAGGTGGAGGAGAGGAGAGAACAGGCAGGTGTATGGAGGTGGAGGAGAGGAGAGAACAGGCAGGTGTATGGAGGTGGAGGAGGGAACAGGCAGGTGTATGGAGGTGGAGGAGAGGAGAGAACAGGCAGGTGTATGGAGGTGGAGGAGAGGAGTGAACAGGCAGGTGTATGGAGGTGGAGGAGAGGAGAGAACAGGCAGGTGTATGGAGGTGGAGGAGAGGAGAGAACAGGCAGGTGTATGGAGGTGGAGGAGAGGAGAGGCAGGTGTATGGAGGTGGAGGAGAGGAGAGAACAGGCAGGTGTATGGAGGTGGAGGAGAGGAGAGAACAGGCAGGTGTATGGAGGTGGAGGAGGGAACAGGCAGGTGTATGGAGGTGGAGGAGAGGAGAGAACAGGCAGGTGTATGGAGGTGGAGGAGAGGAGTGAACAGGCAGGTGTATGGAGGTGGAGGAGAGGAGAGAACAGGCAGGTGTATGGAGGTGGAGGAGAGGAGTGAACAGGCAGGTGTATGGAGGTGGAGGAGAGGAGAGAACAGGCAGGTGTATGGAGGTGGAGGAGAGGAGAGAACAGGCAGGTGTATGGAGGTGGAGGAGAGGAGAGGCAGGTGTATGGAGGTGGAGGAGAGGAGAGAACAGGCAGGTGTATGGAGGTGGAGGAGAGGAGAGAACAGGCAGGTGTATGGAGGTGGAGGAGGGAACAGGCAGGTGTATGGAGGTGGAGGAGAGGAGAGAACAGGCAGGTGTATGGAGGTGGAGGAGAGGAGTGAACAGGCAGGTGTATGGAGGTGGAGGAGAGGAGAGAACAGGCAGGTGTATGGAGGTGGAGGAGAGGAGTGAACAGGCAGGTGTATGGAGGTGGAGGAGAGGAGAGAACAGGCAGGTGTATGGAGGTGGAGGAGAGGAGAGAACAGGCAGGTGTATGGAGGTGGAGGAGGGAACAGGCAGGTGTATGGAGGTGGAGGAGAGGAGAGAACAGGCAGGTGTATGGAGGTGGAGGAGAGGAGAGAACAGGCAGGTGTATGGAGGTGGAGGAGGGAACAGGCAGGTGTATGGAGGTGGAGGAGAGGAGAGAACAGGCAGGTGTATGGAGGTGGAGGAGAGGAGTGAACAGGCAGGTGTATGGAGGTGGAGGAGAGGAGAGAACAGGCAGGTGTATGGAGGTGGAGGAGAGGAGTGAACAGGCAGGTGTATGGAGGTGGAGGAGAGGAGAGAACAGGCAGGTGTATGGAGGTGGAGGAGAGGAGAGAACAGGCAGGTGTATGGAGGTGGAGGAGAGGAGAGGCAGGTGTATGGAGGTGGAGGAGAGGAGAGAACAGGCAGGTGTATGGAGGTGGAGGAGAGGAGAGAACAGGCAGGTGTATGGAGGTGGAGGAGGGAACAGGCAGGTGTATGGAGGTGGAGGAGAGGAGAGAACAGGCAGGTGTATGGAGGTGGAGGAGAGGAGAGAACAGGCAGGTGTATGGAGGTGGAGGAGAGGAGAGAACAGGCAGGTGTATGGAGGTGGAGGAGAGGAGAGAACAGGCAGGTGTATGGAGGTGGAGGAGAGGAGTGAACAGGCAGGTGTATGGAGGTGGAGGAGAGGAGAGAACAGGCAGGTGTATGGAGGTGGAGGAGAGGAGGGGCAGGTGTATGGAGGTGGAGGAGAGGAGAGAACAGGCAGGTGTATGGAGGTGGAGGAGAGGAGAGAACAGGCAGGTGTATGGAGGTGGAGGAGAGGAGGGGCAGGTGTATGGAGGTGGAGGAGAGGAGAGAACAGGCAGGTGTATGGAGGTGGAGGAGAGGAGAGAACAGGCAGGTGTATGGAGGTGGAGGAGAGGAGAGAACAGGCAGGTGTATGGAGGTGGAGGAGAGGAGAGAACAGGCAGGTGTATGGAGGTGGAGGAGAGGAGAGAACAGGCAGGTGTATGGAGGTGGAGGAGAGGAGGGGCAGGTGTATGGAGGTGGAGGAGAGGAGAGAACAGGCAGGTGTATGGAGGTGGAGGAGAGGAGAGAACAGGCAGGTGTATGGAGGTGGAGGAGAGGAGAGAACAGGCAGGTGTATGGAGGTGGAGGAGAGGAGAGAACAGGCAGGTGTATGGAGGTGGAGGTGGAGGAGAGAACAGGCAGGTGTATGGAGGTGGAGGAGAGGAGAGGCAGGTGTATGGAGGTGGAGGAGAGGAGAGAACAGGCAGGTGTATGGAGGTGGAGGTGGAGGAGAGAACAGGCAGGTGTATGGAGGTGGAGGAGAGGAGAGGCAGGTGTATGGAGGTGGAGGAGAGGAGAGAACAGGCAGGTGTATGGAGGTGGAGGAGAGGAGAGAACAGGCAGGTGTATGGAGGTGGAGGAGAGGAGTGAACAGGCAGGTGTATGGAGGTGGAGGAGAGGAGAGGCAGGTGTATGGAGGTGGAGGAGAGGAGAGAACAGGCAGGTGTATGGAGGTGGAGGAGAGGAGAGAACAGGCAGGTGTATGGAGGTGGAGGAGAGGAGAGAACAGGCAGGTGTATGGAGGTGGAGGAGATAACAGGCAGGTGTATGGAGGTGGAGGAGAGGAGAGAACAGGCAGGTGTATGGAGGTGGAGGAGAGGAGAGAACAGGCAGGTGTGTGGAGGTGGAGGAGAGGAGAGAACAGGCAGGTGTATGGAGGTGGAGGAGAGGAGGGGCAGGTGTGTGAAGGTGGAGGAGAGGAGTGAACAGGCAGGTGTATGGAGGTGGAGGAGAGGAGAGAACAGGCAGGTGTATGGAGGTGGAGGTGGAGGAGAGAACAGGCAGGTGTATGGAGGTGGAGGAGAGGAGAGAACAGGCAGGTGTATGGAGGTGGAGGAGAGGAGAGAACAGGCAGGTGTATGGAGGTGGAGGAGAGGAGAGAACAGGCAGGTGTATGGAGGTGGAGGAGAGGAGAGAACAGGCAGGTGTATGGAGGTGGAGGAGAGGAGAGAACAGGCAGGTGTATGGAGGTGGAGGAGAGGAGAGGAGAGGCAGGTGTATGGAGGTGGAGGAGAGGAGAGAACAGGCAGGTGTATGGAGGTGGAGGAGAGGACAGGCAGGTGTATGGAGGTGGAGGAGAGGAGTGAACAGGCAGGTGTATGGAGGTGGAGGAGAGGAGAGAACAGGCAGGTGTATGGAGGTGGAGGAGAGGAGAGAACAGGCAGGTGTATGGAGGTGGAGGAGAGGAGAGAACAGGCAGGTGTATGGAGGTGGAGGAGAGGAGAGAACAGGCAGGTGTATGGAGGTGGAGGAGAGGAGAGAACAGGCAGGTGTATGGAGGTGGAGGAGAGGAGGGAACAGGCAGGTGTATGGAGGTGGAGGAGAGGAGTGAACAGGCAGGTGTATGGAGGTGGAGGAGAGGAGAGAACAGGCAGGTGTATGGAGGTGGAGGAGAGGAGAGAACAGGCAGGTGTATGGAGGTGGAGGAGAGGAGAGAACAGGCAGGTGTTTGGAGGTGGAGGAGAGGAGAGAACAGGCAGGTGTATGGAGGTGGAGGAGAGGAGTGAACAGGCAGGTGTATGGAGGTGGAGGAGAGGAGAGAACAGGCAGGTGTATGGAGGTGGAGGAGAGAACAGGCAGGTGTATGGAGGTGGAGGAGAGGAGAGAACAGGCAGGTGTATGGAGGTGGAGGAGAGGAGAGAACAGGCAGGTGTATGGAGGTGGAGGAGAGGAGAGAACAGGCAGGTGTATGGAGGTGGAGGAGAGGAGAGAACAGGCAGGTGTATGGAGGTGGAGGAGAGGAGAGGACAGGCAGGTGTATGGAGGTGGAGGAGAGGAGAGAACAGGCAGGTGTATGGAGGTGGAGGAGAGGAGAGGCAGGTGTATGGAGGTGGAGGAGAGGAGAGAACAGGCAGGTGTATGGAGGTGGAGGAGAGGAGAGAACAGGCAGGTGTATGGAGGTGGAGGAGGGAACAGGCAGGTGTATGGAGGTGGAGGAGAGGAGAGAACAGGCAGGTGTATGGAGGTGGAGGAGAGGAGTGAACAGGCAGGTGTACGGAGGTGGAGGAGAGGAGAGAACAGGCAGGTGTATGGAGGTGGAGGAGAGGAGAGAACAGGCAGGTGTATGGAGGTGGAGGAGAGGAGAGAACAGGCAGGTGTATGGAGGTGGAGGAGAGGAGAGAACAGGCAGGTGTATGGAGGTGGAGGAGAGGAGAGAACAGGCAGGTGTATGGAGGTGGAGGAGGGAACAGGCAGGTGTATGGAGGTGGAGGAGAGGAGAGAACAGGCAGGTGTATGGAGGTGGAGGAGAGGAGTGAACAGGCAGGTGTATGGAGGTGGAGGAGAGGAGAGAACAGGCAGGTGTATGGAGGTGGAGGAGAGGAGGGGCAGGTGTATGGAGGTGGAGGAGAGGAGAGAACAGGCAGGTGTATGGAGGTGGAGGAGAGGAGAGAACAGGCAGGTGTATGGAGGTGGAGGAGAGGAGAGAACAGGCAGGTGTATGGAGGTGGAGGAGAGGAGAGAACAGGCAGGTGTATGGAGGTGGAGGAGAGGAGAGAACAGGCAGGTGTATGGAGGTGGAGGAGAGGAGAGAACAGGCAGGTGTATGGAGGTGGAGGAGAGGAGAGAACAGGCAGGTGTATGGAGGTGGAGGAGAGGAGAGAACAGGCAGGTGTATGGAGGTGGAGGTGGAGGAGAGAACAGGCAGGTGTATGGAGGTGGAGGAGAGGAGAGGCAGGTGTATGGAGGTGGAGGAGAGGAGAGAACAGGCAGGTGTATGGAGGTGGAGGTGGAGGAGAGAACAGGCAGGTGTATGGAGGTGGAGGAGAGGAGAGGCAGGTGTATGGAGGTGGAGGAGAGGAGTGAACAGGCAGGTGTATGGAGGTGGAGGAGAGGAGAGGCAGGTGTATGGAGGTGGAGGAGAGGAGAGAACAGGCAGGTGTATGGAGGTGGAGGAGAGGAGAGAACAGGCAGGTGTATGGAGGTGGAGGAGATAACAGGCAGGTGTATGGAGGTGGAGGAGAGGAGAGAACAGGCAGGTGTATGGAGGTGGAGGAGAGGAGAGAACAGGCAGGTGTGTGGAGGTGGAGGAGAGGAGAGAACAGGCAGGTGTATGGAGGTGGAGGAGAGGAGAGAACAGGCAGGTGTATGGAGGTGGAGAGGAGAGAACAGGCAGGTGTATGGAGGTGGAGGAGAGGAGAGAACAGGCAGGTGTGTGGAGGTGGAGGAGAGGAGAGAACAGGCAGGTGTATGGAGGTGGAGGAGAGGAGGGGCAGGTGTGTGAAGGTGGAGGAGAGGAGTGAACAGGCAGGTGTATGGAGGTGGAGGAGAGGAGAGAACAGGCAGGTGTATGGAGGTGGAGGAGAGGAGGGAACAGGCAGGTGTATGGAGGTGGAGGAGAGGAGGGGCAGGTGTATGGAGGTGGAGGAGAGGAGTGAACAGGCAGGTGTATGGAGGTGGAGGGGCAGGTGTATGGAGGTGGAGGAGAGGAGAGAACAGGCAGGTGTGTGGAGGTGGAGGAGAGGAGAGAACAGGCAGGTGTATGGAGGTGGAGGGGCAGGTGTATGGAGGTGGAGGAGAGGAGTGAACAGGCAGGTGTATGGAGGTGGAGGAGAGGAGTGAACAGGCAGGTGTATGGAGGTGGAGGAGAGGAGAGAACAGGCAGGTGTGTGGAGGTGGAGGAGAGGAGTGAACAGGCAGGTGTGTGGAGGTGGAGGAGAGGAGAGAACAGGCAGGTGTATGGAGGTGGAGGAGAGGAGAGAACAGGCAGGTGTATGGAGGTGGAGGAGAGGAGAGAACAGGCAGGTGTATGGAGGTGGAGGAGAGGAGAGAACAGGCAGGTGTATGGAGGTGGAGGAGAGGAGTGAACAGGCAAGTGTATGGAGGTGGAGGAGAGGAGAGAACAGGCAGGTGTATGGAGGTGGAGGAGAGGAGAGAACAGGCAGGTGTATGGAGGTGGAGGAGAGGAGGGGCAGGTGTATGGAGGTGGAGGAGAGGAGAGAACAGGCAGGTGTATGGAGGTGGAGGAGAGGAGAGAACAGGCAGGTGTATGGAGGTGGAGGAGAGGACAGGCAGGTGTATGGAGGTGGAGGAGAGGAGAGAACAGGCAGGTGTATGGAAGTGGAGGAGAGAACAGGCAGGTGTATGGAGGTGGAGGAGAGGAGAGAACAGGCAGGTGTATGGAGGTGGAGGAGAGGAGAGAACAGGCAGGTGTATGGAGGTGGAGGAGAGGAGAGAACAGGCAGGTGTATGGAGGTGGAGGAGAGGAGTGAACAGGCAGGTGTATGGAGGTGGAGGAGAGGAGAGAACAGGCAGGTGTATGGAGGTGGAGGAGAGGAGAGAACAGGCAGGTGTATGGAGGTGGAGGAGAGGAGAGAACAGGCAGGTGTGTGGAGGTGGAGGAGAGGAGAGAACAGGCAGGTGTATGGAGGTGGAGGAGAGGAGAGAACAGGCAGGTGTATGGAGGTGGAGGAGAGGAGAGGAGAGAACAGGCAGGTGTATGGAGGTGGAGGAGAGGAGAGAACAGGCAGGTGTATGGAGGTGGAGGTGGAGGAGAGAACAGGCAGGTGTATGGAGGTGGAGGAGAGGAGAGGCAGGTGTATGGAGGTGGAGGAGAGGAGTGAACAGGCAGGTGTATGGAGGTGGAGGAGAGGAGAGAACAGGCAGGTGTATGGAGGTGGAGGTGGAGGAGAGAACAGGCAGGTGTATGGAGGTGGAGGAGAGGAGAGGCAGGTGTGTGGAGGTGGAGGAGAGGAGTGAACAGGCAGGTGTATGGAGGTGGAGGAGAGGAGAGAACAGGCAGGTGTATGGAGGTGGAGGAGAGGAGAGAACAGGCAGGTGTGTGGAGGTGGAGGAGAGGAGAGAACAGGCAGGTGTATGGAGGTGGAGGAGAGGAGAGGACAGGCAGGTGTATGGAGGTGGAGGAGAGGAGAGAACAGGCAGGTGTATGGAGGTGGAGGAGAGGAGAGGCAGGTGTATGGAGGTGGAGGAGAGGAGAGAACAGGCAGGTGTATGGAGGTGGAGGAGAGGAGAGAACAGGCAGGTGTATGGAGGTGGAGGAGGGAACAGGCAGGTGTATGGAGGTGGAGGAGAGGAGAGAACAGGCAGGTGTATGGAGGTGGAGGAGAGGAGTGAACAGGCAGGTGTATGGAGGTGGAGGAGAGGAGAGAACAGGCAGGTGTATGGAGGTGGAGGAGAGGAGAGAACAGGCAGGTGTATGGAGGTGGAGGAGAGGAGAGGCAGGTGTATGGAGGTGGAGGAGAGGAGAGAACAGGCAGGTGTATGGAGGTGGAGGAGAGGAGAGAACAGGCAGGTGTATGGAGGTGGAGGAGGGAACAGGCAGGTGTATGGAGGTGGAGGAGAGGAGAGAACAGGCAGGTGTATGGAGGTGGAGGAGAGGAGTGAACAGGCAGGTGTATGGAGGTGGAGGAGAGGAGAGAACAGGCAGGTGTATGGAGGTGGAGGAGAGGAGTGAACAGGCAGGTGTATGGAGGTGGAGGAGAGGAGAGAACAGGCAGGTGTATGGAGGTGGAGGAGAGGAGAGAACAGGCAGGTGTATGGAGGTGGAGGAGAGGAGAGAACAGGCAGGTGTATGGAGGTGGAGGAGAGGAGAGAACAGGCAGGTGTATGGAGGTGGAGGAGGGAACAGGCAGGTGTATGGAGGTGGAGGAGAGGAGAGAACAGGCAGGTGTATGGAGGTGGAGGAGAGGAGAGAACAGGCAGGTGTATGGAGGTGGAGGAGAGGAGAGAACAGGCAGGTGTATGGAGGTGGAGGAGAGGAGTGAACAGGCAGGTGTATGGAGGTGGAGGAGAGGAGAGAACAGGCAGGTGTATGGAGGTGGAGGAGAGGAGGGGCAGGTGTATGGAGGTGGAGGAGAGGAGAGAACAGGCAGGTGTATGGAGGTGGAGGAGAGGAGAGAACAGGCAGGTGTATGGAGGTGGAGGAGAGGAGGGGCAGGTGTATGGAGGTGGAGGAGAGGAGAGAACAGGCAGGTGTATGGAGGTGGAGGAGAGGAGAGAACAGGCAGGTGTATGGAGGTGGAGGAGAGGAGAGAACAGGCAGGTGTATGGAGGTGGAGGAGAGGAGAGAACAGGCAGGTGTATGGAGGTGGAGGAGAGGAGAGAACAGGCAGGTGTATGGAGGTGGAGGAGAGGAGGGGCAGGTGTATGGAGGTGGAGGAGAGGAGAGAACAGGCAGGTGTATGGAGGTGGAGGAGAGGAGAGAACAGGCAGGTGTATGGAGGTGGAGGAGAGGAGAGAACAGGCAGGTGTATGGAGGTGGAGGAGAGGAGAGAACAGGCAGGTGTATGGAGGTGGAGGTGGAGGAGAGAACAGGCAGGTGTATGGAGGTGGAGGAGAGGAGAGGCAGGTGTATGGAGGTGGAGGAGAGGAGAGAACAGGCAGGTGTATGGAGGTGGAGGTGGAGGAGAGAACAGGCAGGTGTATGGAGGTGGAGGAGAGGAGAGGCAGGTGTATGGAGGTGGAGGAGAGGAGAGAACAGGCAGGTGTATGGAGGTGGAGGAGAGGAGAGAACAGGCAGGTGTATGGAGGTGGAGGAGAGGAGTGAACAGGCAGGTGTATGGAGGTGGAGGAGAGGAGAGGCAGGTGTATGGAGGTGGAGGAGAGGAGAGAACAGGCAGGTGTATGGAGGTGGAGGAGAGGAGAGAACAGGCAGGTGTATGGAGGTGGAGGAGAGGAGAGAACAGGCAGGTGTATGGAGGTGGAGGAGATAACAGGCAGGTGTATGGAGGTGGAGGAGAGGAGAGAACAGGCAGGTGTATGGAGGTGGAGGAGAGGAGAGAACAGGCAGGTGTGTGGAGGTGGAGGAGAGGAGAGAACAGGCAGGTGTATGGAGGTGGAGGAGAGGAGGGGCAGGTGTGTGAAGGTGGAGGAGAGGAGTGAACAGGCAGGTGTATGGAGGTGGAGGAGAGGAGAGAACAGGCAGGTGTATGGAGGTGGAGGAGAGGAGGGAACAGGCAGGTGTATGGAGGTGGAGGAGAGGAGGGGCAGGTGTATGGAGGTGGAGGAGAGGAGAGAACAGGCAGGTGTATGGAGGTGGAGGAGAGGAGAGAACAGGCAGGTGTATGGAGGTGGAGGAGAGGAGTGAACAGGCAAGTGTATGGAGGTGGAGGAGAGGAGAGAACAGGCAGGTGTATGGAGGTGGAGGAGAGGAGAGAACAGGCAGGTGTATGGAGGTGGAGGAGAGGAGGGGCAGGTGTATGGAGGTGGAGGAGAGAACAGGCAGGTGTATGGAGGTGGAGGAGAGGAGAGAACAGGCAGGTGTATGGAGGTGGAGGAGAGGAGAGAACAGGCAGGTGTATGGAGGTGGAGGAGAGGACAGGCAGGTGTATGGAGGTGGAGGAGAGGAGAGAACAGGCAGGTGTATGGAGGTGGAGGAGAGGAGAGAACAGGCAGGTGTATGGAGGTGGAGGAGAGGCAGGCAGGTGTATGGAGGTGGAGGAGAGGAGAGAACAGGCAGGTGTATGGAGGTGGAGGAGAGGAGTGAACAGGCAGGTGTATGGAGGTGGAGGAGAGGAGAGAACAGGCAGGTGTATGGAGGTGGAGGAGAGGAGAGAACAGGCAGGTGTATGGAGGTGGAGGAGAGGAGAGAACAGGCAGGTGTGTGGAGGTGGAGGAGAGGAGAGAACAGGCAGGTGTATGGAGGTGGAGGAGAGGAGAGGAGAGAACAGGCAGGTGTATGGAGGTGGAGGAGAGGAGTGAACAGGCAGGTGTATGGAGGTGGAGGAGAGGAGAGAACAGGCAGGTGTATGGAGGTGGAGGAGAGGAGAGAACAGGCAGGTGTATGGAGGTGGAGGTGGAGGAGAGAACAGGCAGGTGTATGGAGGTGGAGGAGAGGAGGGAACAGGCAGGTGTATGGAGGTGGAGGAGAGGAGAGAACAGGCAGGTGTATGGAGGTGGAGGAGAGGAGTGAACAGGCAGGTGTATGGAGGTGGAGGAGAGGAGAGAACAGGCAGGTGTATGGAGGTGGAGGAGAGGAGAGAACAGGCAGGTGTATGGAGGTGGAGGAGAGGAGAGAACAGGCAGGTGTATGGAGGTGGAGGAGAGGAGAGAACAGGCAGGTGTATGGAGGTGGAGGAGAGGAGAGAACAGGCAGGTGTGTGGAGGTGGAGGAGAGGAGAGAACAGGCAGGTGTATGGAGGTGGAGGAGAGGAGAGGAGAGAACAGGCAGGTGTATGGAGGTGGAGGAGAGGAGTGAACAGGCAGGTGTATGGAGGTGGAGGAGAGGAGAGAACAGGCAGGTGTATGGAGGTGGAGGAGAGGAGAGAACAGGCAGGTGTATGGAGGTGGAGGTGGAGGAGAGAACAGGCAGGTGTATGGAGGTGGAGGAGAGGAGGGAACAGGCAGGTGTATGGAGGTGGAGGAGAGGAGAGGCAGGTGTGTGGAGGTGGAGGAGAGGAGTGAACAGGCAGGTGTATGGAGGTGGAGGAGAGGAGAGAACAGGCAGGTGTATGGAGGTGGAGGAGAGGAGAGAACAGGCAGGTGTATGGAGGTGGAGGAGAGGAGAGAACAGGCAGGTGTATGGAGGTGGAGGTGGAGGAGAGGAGAGAACAGGCAGGTGTGTGTGTGCAAAACAAAAATAACAATCAAGTCGAAACAAACACAAACTACAATCAATGAAAAATATTAAAGAAAGTCCAGAGTTCAGATTCACAGTTTGAGGACCGAGCGCTTGTATGAAAGAAAGATAAGTCTGTGGTATCAATGATCCGGTAACTCCCAATTACTCACGATTACTCACGGTACCATGCGGGTAACAATCCTCTGGTTCAGGGTTTAGGGGTACAAGTCGCTGCTCCGGTAGCAGGCAGAACACGGTACACGTTCATCATGAATGAAAAATAACAAACCGGCTAACCCTTTAAACTGAAACAAAAACCCGGAATTGCTAAACGTCAAACAATAGTCCAAACTTAAATAACAAGATAAGTAATACGTCATTGTCGCACGCTCTCCAAACACACAGCCAACTCTGCCACAGGTGTCTGTGGTTTCCTCTCACTCATTCAATCATCTGTCACGCCCCCGTGCACTTCCTCAAACTCTCAACATATGACTTCTCAAGTGATCTGATTGGCATAGGAGCACGTCACTCAAACAAACAACAAAACAAGACCGGTTCCACAATATTTTCTCAAAAATACAAAATAATGAAGTGTGGAAAATACACACTTTTGGTTTCTGTTAATATATACATTTTTCAGATCTCTACATACTCCCCCCACCAAAAGACAGCATGCCCCCATGCTGGGCTAAACAACATTTATACAAATTAATCAATGGGCAGAAAGAGTGATACTATAGGCATACATGACTTTCACACTCTGCTTTCCTGGCTGTGTGTAATATAAACTCTACAGGCTTTCTCTCTCTCGCTGATCTCCTTATCTCAGGTTCTGGATTCACTACACTTGTCTTTATGAATGAGTTAACATTATTTATTTAAAATGATTGAGATCAAAACAATGTACATTGAATGAACAATACTGTTTAAATGCGTTTACGTAGCACTCATCTGATACACTGCAATACTAATGTATGAACACGTGAGGGCGCTATCATCACGGCCATATAGCAGAAACACGAGGCACGGCGCCATCTGGTGGCCAATAGTCGTCAGCACAACACAAAGCGAATTGGCGAATCCAGAACCACATGAGAATTTCCTATTCAGTGGTTGAAACTATCACACATCTGGCACTCCGAATTGTTTCAAAACTGTTATATTTTCCAATGTATTTATATGAAAGGCCTCCTATTATTGATGAATGTATCCAGCTGTGTAGCAGCACAGTAACATTACAGACAGCTCCTCCAGACAAGCCAACCTCACCTGTGGGGTCCCTCAGGGCTCCATCCTCGGTCCCATCTTGTTCTCCTTCTACATGCTCCCCCTCTGTCTAATCCCTCAACGCTACAAGATCTCATTCCACTGCTATGCGGACGACACCCAGCTTTACTTATCAATCAACACTGACGACCCCGCCGATCTGAAGCGCCTGATGGACTGCCTCCGCGATGTGAAGGAGTGGATGGCCCAGAGCTTCCTACAGCTGAATGAGAGCAAGGGGGAAATCCTCCTCATCGGCAACACCACCGCCATCACTCAGCTCAGCACCAACATGGGAAGCCTGTCCACCCTTGTCAGACCACATGTCAAGAACCTCACATGTCATCTTTGACTCCGAGCTTAACCTTGACCGACAAGTGAACTCCGTCGTGAAGGCATGTTTCTACCAACTACGCATCATAGCCAAGATCAAGTCCTTCCTCACCCCCAGCGACCTGAGGAGGGTCGTCCTCATGCTAATCTCATCTAGGCTCGACTACTGCAACGCACTCTATGCTGGACTTCCTGATAAGACCATCTACCGCCTGCAGCTAGTCCAAAATGCCGCTGCCAGGCTGGTGTCAGGCACCAAAATGAGGGACCACATCTCCCCTGTCCTCCTGTGGCTCCCAGTGAAGAAGAGAGTGAAGTTCAAAATCTGCACCTTTGTTTTTAAAGCTCTCAACAGTCTCGCCCCACCCTACATCAAGGACCTCCTGGACCAGTCTACCTCCTCAAGGCCTAGACCCAGGCTCAGGTCCGACGCCCAACTCAGCCTGAGGGTCCCACGTACCAACCTCAAGAGGAAGGGTGACCGTGCCTTTGCGGTGATAGCACCGACCCTGTGGAACGCGCTCCCTTCTGCCATCAAGTTTGCCCCCACTCTGGACTCCTTTAGAGCCAAATGAAAAACCCACCTCTTCCTAAATGATATTCCCTAAGTCTACTCCCTATTTGTTGTGAATTGTATGCCTGAGATTTACGTTTAAGTCGTCTGTGTCTGATTGCTTTCTGTGTTCCTTGTCTTTGTCTTTGTCTGTTCCTTTACCCGGGCTGCGCCCCGGGCCGATGTAAAAGTTGGATGGATTATAAATACAATTAACAATTAACAATTAACATTCCACTCCATGGAATGGAAAAGCAGTGGGATCACCAGCGCCCTCATGTGGACAACATCATAACCTGCAGCCTGCCACCTGGGTGCACTGATACTGTAGCTACAAGGAGGAAACTAGACTCTCAAACAGTCTGGATAGAATAATGGGGTGACATATGTTTTATTCCATGAATATAGCAGGAATACAATGACCATTTTAGAACAGGAAGAATGGTTGAACTGACTCAGGCTTTGACTCAATGATTGTAAATCTAAGTCTGTAAGTGTCTTGTCTCTTGGTGTCTTAACAGTGACTTATTTTAATTTAATGTTGTATTGTCTTACTCGTGTCTATAACTGGATTTAACAGGATTCATCTTGTCTATAACTGTTCTGTATCGTGTGTCATTTCTTATGTGTGGATCTACGGAAGAGTAGCTGCTGTATAGCAACAGATCATAGGGATCCTAATAAACTACAGTAAGGCCTCAAAGGCCCAATATTCATCCTCTTTCTCACTTTTCTCTCATAACAGGGTTAGGGTTAGCATGCACTTCCTCTCCATCTCCCTTCCTGTCTCTGGTGTTTTACTCCTGGTTTTATTCATCTTTCTGGTCTACAGGTGAGAGCTCCATCTCCACGCTATCCTGACCAACAGTCATAACAGATCACATCATTATATCAATATTCTGTCATTTCATACGTTCAAAGTGAAGCTTGTAGTTTTGCGTGTTTTCTGTGCTCTTTGGCAACACTGAAAATGTGAGAACATAATGTTCATTCTGTATGTATCATTCTGTGTGTATCATTCTGTGTGTATCATTCTGTGTGTATCATTCTCCATGTAAACATACAAATGTCTAGTGCATGACGACAACACTAGATTTTAGAAAGCTCTCCACTGAGCGTTCTTTATCATGTGATCTCACTCCTTGATTGACCATGGACATGTAACACTATGTTTAATGTTTGAATTGACATACCTTTAATGTTGTTTAGTTCATGCGTTTATTAGTCATTCAAACTTGTGAATATTGAGTATCGGCAGAAATCAGAATTGGTTATTGTATGTGATATTCCCTGTTTTTCAGGCACAGGAGAAACAGGTCAATCCAACAGGGAGAATCAGACAATGTTGTGGTTACATTGGTTTTCTGGTACTGTATTCCACACTAACCCTAACCCTATCAACATAATGTTCTATACTCACCCTAACCCTAACCTTAACCCTAACCCTAACACTATAGTCTTCTCTATTCCCCCTGTGGTAGAAAAAGAGCCTGAGTTTACAGTATGTGATTGTATGTTTGTATGCATACTCTGTGTGTGTGTGTGTGTGTGTGTGTGTGTGTGTGTGCGTGTGTGCAGCAGGCACAGCGCCACACAGACAGGGAACACACTGTACAGAGAGCTGGAAGGCTGGATGGGCAGAAGCTAGTCTCAATGAGTCCATTTTACATCCTCAGACACAATGGGATTCCACTGGTCATATCAACACGTCTGTCTGTCCTGAGTGAATGACTTGTTACTGTACTTAGCAGAGTGTTTAAATGTGCTTATCTTAACAGGTCGGCCTCCAACACCCATACCGTGTACAGTACCCTACCTTGCCTGGTGGAAAGCAGGTGGGAGATCAAAATCAATAAACTGTATAACCCTAACCATAACCCATATGTCTACAGTGTATTCAATCAATGATGGTCTATAACCATTCAGTATTCTGAGGGCATGAATAACTCACAGCAGGTGAGTAACTATGCTTCCCTGCAATTCAACTAACAACAAACCGTAACAAATCGAAACCCCTCTGTTATTTATGCAAGATGCTGATATAACAGAGTTCATAGGTCACACAATCAAACATGTTAGAGAGTGATCTATCTGTAACAGACAGTAACGTACACATGCAATAAGCCTACTTGTTGTTCACCACCCCTAAATGGCTGTAGCAAGATAAACATTACTCAAATGCAATCATGTAAAATAAGCAACAGTTACGCAAAAAAAAAAAGCAACGAGTTGTGTAGAGCAGAGTTGTGTGTTGTCAGCAAAGAGGAAGTTTCTCCTAGGAGGAAGTGTCCACACTGGTGGAGGATATTACACACCATACACACGGTACATACACACTGTGGAGGATGTTACACACCAGCAATGAATGTGAAGATGACAACTTTTGTTTTACTGTTAGTTGATTTGCAATAGTCTAATAGGCACAAAGCATCACTCTTATAGGAACCACTGCTGTTACATTTGAATCTCATTTCATTTGTCTTGTTAGGTTTTATACCAAGGAAGGGTAGGACAACAAAACTGTTGCTCCTAAAGTACATGATCATTTCCCCAAGAACGTTTTATTTATATACAATATCCTTATATCCTGCTTGATATAACTTTTGTACATGGTAAAGGACTCTCTTGACTATCTCCAGGTGTGATTAGGTGTTACTGTACTCCCTCTGTTCACAGGCAGAGCAGGGAGACGGACACGGACACGGAGACCAGCCAAGATGACGTGGAGCTGAGCTACTCAGTGGTGAACAGAAGGCAAAGCCGGGCCAGCACAGGATTGATTGATTGAAAACTTTATTAGAAGATTTGCAGAAGTAGGTACATGAAAGTACATATTACATACAAGGTCAACTAACAGGATAAAAACCCAAGAAAGCCACTGGCTTATTTCAATTGGGGTCCTTGATTCTCAATTCATCGTCAGGACATTATACTGCAACTCAGACGAGGAAGACTACAAAACTGAGTAGCCTACTCTGACGTCAAAATCTAAGGATGGATGTTTAGTTCAAGTACATGGGACTAGTTGGGTTTATTTATCATTTGTATCACATTTATATCCACATTGCTCTTAACTAGTTGTTAGCACATTGGTTAGCAAATTCTAGTCGTTGCCTTTGCTGCAATTGAGAACAGCCACTCAGTGTCTCCATGGAAGAAAACAATGTTTCTTTGAGGTCATTTCAACTTTTTACACCTTTTTGTGTCAAACAGGAATTTTCGCAGTTGAGGAATTTCACATATTACAGAAAGTCATAATGTCGATGTTATGCAATAGCTTGCTTCCCCAAAACTGCCTACTACTGTAGGTTGTTTTCAATACTGTATATATTTGCATATATTGGTATATATTTGCATTATTAATGACTTGAATGAAAGAGATACTT
This sequence comes from Nansenia antarctica, assembly GCF_963989245.1. Classification (NCBI taxonomy): domain Eukaryota; kingdom Metazoa; phylum Chordata; class Actinopteri; order Argentiniformes; family Microstomatidae; genus Nansenia; species Nansenia antarctica. The sequence continues at coordinate 206,244 of NW_027662661.1, read as the reverse complement.
TGTCTGTTTTATTGAGACTGACATTCATAAATTACAATTTCTTATTTCTAAAACTATTCAAAAGAAAACAATGAAACAAACAAGTTAAAGACGTGTACTGTAGCATACACTACTTTCACTTTCTATGCTTTTGTAAGTTCCTAAAAACATTTGTGCAAAAATTTGCCAATAAGCAATAATAACTTTAAAAAAAAACAGTACATGGAAAACTCTTAGTCAAAACATTAGAAATATTACAATATCTCAACAAACACTGTTGAGAAGTGAGTAAGGTTGGCTAGAAAGCTATTTACAATAACACTGTTAAAAAGACAGTAATTAGAAAGAAGAATATAATTACAAATAAATAACCTCATTTGATGAAATATGAAAACACACAAATCTCTCCTGAAAACACAAATCAGGAGCTCAGATAATTATTGTTGTTGTTCCCTCCACCTCATACCCGTTAACCCCTCCCTTCCCTTTAACTGTGGCGCTGTGGCTCAGCGTGAACAATGCTTAGGTTGGGGGTTCGACTCCCACTGGGACCATACATATCACAAAATGTATGCACTCAATGCAATGTAAATTGCTTTGGATAAAAGCGTGATCTAAATGGCTTATATTATTAACTGGATATAACACGTCTGTGTACAGGGTTAGGGTTACACCTCCAATGACTCAGGCTGTCTCCCCAGGACTGACCTGGCCACGGCATATGTTCCCATAAGTAGCCTCCTCCTCAACATCAGACGGCTGCTCCTTGTACGGCCGTGTCACGTCATCAGCTGCTATCTGTGGTGCTCCATCCTGCTCAGATTGTCCCTGCTGTGATTCCATAGTAGACTGATCACTGAGATGAGAAGTAGGCGTGTCCTGTAGCTCTGGGAGTCCAGACTCCTCTGGGACCACCACATCCTGCCCCATCCCATCACTATGGACTTCATCCTGCCCCATCCCATCACTATGGACTTCATCCTGCCCCATCCCATCACTATGGACTTCATCCTGCCCCATCCCATCACTATGGACTGCAGATACGGCTTCATCCTGCCCCATCCCATCACTATGGACTGCATCCTGCCCCATCCCATCACTATGGACTGCAGATACGGCTTCATCCTGCCCCATCCCATCACTATGGACTGCAGATATGGCTTCTAACCCCATCCCATCACTATGGACTGCAGGTACGGCTTCATCCTGCCCCATCCCATCACTATGGACTGCAGATATGGCTTCTAACCCCATCCCATCACTATGGACTGCATCCTGCCCCATCCCATCACTATGGACTGCAGGTACGGCTTCAGGGCCATCGGCGTGGTCCCCTTTCCCCACATCGGTGTTGGCCTCCACCTCCTCTTCCCCAGCCTCCACCTCCTCTTCCCCAGCCTCCACCCTGATGCTGCCACTGGAGCGCATGCGGATCACGGCGTACTCAGATGTTTTGGAGGCCATTCCCCTGATCTCCCCTTCCCCCTGCTTGCCCTCCATATTGGCCAGGAGTTTGGCAAAGTCCACATTGGCATAGTGGAGGGTGTCGGCGTCGCCTCTGTCGCCCCCTGTCCCGCCGGCCCATTGGGGTCCCTCCAGCATGGCTTTGTTGGCATAGACCGAGTCCTCCTGAGAGAGAGTCTGCAGAGAAAACACAGAGACTGAGAACGTACACAGAGACTGAGAACGTACACAGAGACTGAGAACGTACACAGAGACTGAGAACGTACACAGAGACTGAGAACGTACACAGAGACTGAGAACGTACACAGAGACTGAGAACGTACACAGAGACTGAGAACGTACACAGAGACTGAGAACGTACACAGAGACTGAGAACGTCCACAGAGACTGAGAACGTCCACAGAGACTGAGAACGTCCACAGAGACTGAGAACGTCCACAGAGACTGAGAACGTCCACAGAGACTGAGAACGTACACAGAGACTGAGAACGTACACAGAGACTGAGAACGTACACAGAGACTGAGAACGTACACAGAGACTGAGAACGTACACAGAGACTGAGAACGTACACAGAGACTGAGAACGTCCACAGAGACTGAGAACGTCCACAGAGACTGAGAACGTCCACAGAGACTGAGAACGTCCACAGAGACTGAGAACGTCCACAGAGACTGAGAACGTACACAGAGACTGAGAACGTACACAGAGACTGAGAACGTACACAGAGACTGAGAACATACACAGAGACTGAGAACGTACACAGAGACTGAGAACGTACACAGAGACTGAGGACGTACACAGAGACTGAGGACGTACACAGAGATTGAGAATATACACAGAGACTGAGAACGTACACAGAGACTGAGAACGTACACAGGGACTGAGAACGTACACAGAGACTGAGAACGTACACAGAAACTGAGAACGTACACAGAGACTGAGAACGTACACAGAAACTGAGGACGTACACAGAGACTGAGGACGTACACAGAGACTGAAAACATACACAGAGACTGAGAACGTACACAGAGACTGACAACGGATACAGAGACTGAGAACGTACACAGAAACTGAGAATGTACACAGAGACTGAGAATGTACACAGAGACTGAGAACGTACACAGAGACTGAGAACGTACACAGGGACTGAGAACGTACACAGAGACTGAGAATGTACACAGAGACTGAGAATGTACACAGAGACTGAGAATGTACACAGAGACTGAGAATGTACACAGAGACTGAGAACGTACACAGAGACTGAGAACGTACACAGAGACTGAGAACGTACACAGAAACTGGGAACGTCCACAGAGACTGAGAACGTCCACAGAGACTGAGAACGTACACAGAAACTGGGAACGTACACAGAGACTGAGAATGTACACAGAGACTGAGAATGTACACAGAGACTGAGAACGTACACAGAGACTGAGAACGTACAGAGACTGAGAACGTACACAGAAACTGGGAACGTCCACAGAGACTGAGAACATACACAGAGACTGAGGACGTACACAGAGACTGAGAACGTACACAGAGACTGAGAACGTACACAGAGACTGAGAACGTACACAGAGACTGAGAACGTACACAGAGACTGAGAACGTACACAGAGACTGAGAACGTACAGAGACTGAGAACGTACACAGAGACTGAGAATGTACACAGAGACTGAGAATATACACAGAGACTGAGAACGTACACAGAGACTGAGAACGTACACAGGGACTGAGAACGTACACAGAGACTGAGAATATACACAGAGACTGAGAACGTACACAGGGACTGAGAACGTACACAGAGACTGAGAACGTACACAGAGACTGAGAACGTCCACAGAGACTGAGAACGTCCACAGAGACTGAGAACGTCCACAGAGACTGAGAACGTCCACAGAGACTGAGAACGTCCACAGAGACTGAGAACGTACACAGAGACTGAGAACGTACACAGAGACTGAGAACGTACACAGAGACTGAGAACGTACACAGAGACTGAGAACGTACACAGAGACTGAGAACGTACACAGAGACTGAGAACGTCCACAGAGACTGAGAACGTCCACAGAGACTGAGAACGTCCACAGAGACTGAGAACGTCCACAGAGACTGAGAACGTCCACAGAGACTGAGAACGTACACAGAGACTGAGAACGTACACAGAGACTGAGAACGTACACAGAGACTGAGAACGTACACAGAGACTGAGAACATACACAGAGACTGAGAACGTACACAGAGACTGAGAACGTACACAGAGACTGAGGACGTACACAGAGACTGAGGACGTACACAGAGATTGAGAATATACACAGAGACTGAGAACGTACACAGAGACTGAGAACGTACACAGGGACTGAGAACGTACACAGAAACTGAGAACGTACACAGAGACTGAGAACGTACACAGAGACTGAGAACGTACACAGAAACTGAGAACGTACACAGAGACTGAGAACGTACACAGAAACTGAGGACGTACACAGAGACTGAGGACGTACACAGAGACTGAAAACATACACAGAGACTGAGAACGTACACAGAGACTGACAACGGATACAGAGACTGAGAACGTACACAGAAACTGAGAATGTACACAGAGACTGAGAATGTACACAGAGACTGAGAACGTACACAGAGACTGAGAACGTACACAGGGACTGAGAACGTACACAGAGACTGAGAATGTACACAGAGACTGAGAATGTACACAGAGACTGAGAATGTACACAGAGACTGAGAATGTACACAGAGACTGAGAACGTACACAGAGACTGAGAACGTACACAGAGACTGAGAACGTACACAGAAACTGGGAACGTCCACAGAGACTGAGAACGTCCACAGAGACTGAGAACGTACACAGAAACTGGGAACGTACACAGAGACTGAGAATGTACACAGAGACTGAGAATGTACACAGAGACTGAGAACGTACACAGAGACTGAGAACGTACACAGAGACTGAGAACGTACAGAGAGACTGAGAACGTACACAGAGACTGAGAACGTACACAGAGACTGAGAACGTACACAGAGACTGAGAACGTACACAGAAACTGGGAACGTCCACAGAGACTGAGAACGTACACAGAGACTGAGAACGTACACAGAGACTGAGAACGTACAGAGACTGAGAACGTACACAGAAACTGGGAACGTCCACAGAGACTGAGAACATACACAGAGACTGAGGACGTACACAGAGACTGAGAACGTACACAGAGACTGAGAACGTACACAGAGACTGAGAACGTACACAGAGACTGAGAACGTACACAGAGACTGAGAACGTACAGAGACTGAGAACGTACACAGAGACTGAGAATGTACACAGAGACTGAGAATATACACAGAGACTGAGAACGTACACAGAGACTGAGAACGTACACAGGGACTGAGAACGTACACAGAGACTGAGAATATACACAGAGACTGAGAACGTACACAGGGACTGAGAACGTACACAGAGACTGAGAACGTACACAGAGACTGAGAACGTCCACAGAGACTGAGAACGTCCACAGAGACTGAGAACGTCCACAGAGACTGAGAACGTCCACAGAGACTGAGAACGTACACAGAGACTGAGAACGTACACAGAGACTGAGAACGTACACAGAGACTGAGAACGTACACAGAGACTGAGAACGTACACAGAGACTGAGAACGTACACAGAGACTGAGAACGTACACAGAGACTGAGAACGTCCACAGAGACTGAGAACGTCCACAGAGACTGAGAACGTCCACAGAGACTGAGAACGTCCACAGAGACTGAGAACGTCCACAGAGACTGAGAACGTACACAGAGACTGAGAACGTACACAGAGACTGAGAACGTACACAGAGACTGAGAACGTACACAGAGACTGAGAACATACACAGAGACTGAGAACGTACACAGAGACTGAGAACGTACACAGAGACTGAGGACGTACACAGAGACTGAGGACGTACACAGAGATTGAGAATATACACAGAGACTGAGAACGTACACAGAGACTGAGAACGTACACAGGGACTGAGAACGTACACAGAAACTGAGAACGTACACAGAGACTGAGAACGTACACAGAAACTGAGGACGTACACAGAGACTGAGGACGTACACAGAGACTGAAAACATACACAGAGACTGAGAACGTACACAGAGACTGACAACGGATACAGAGACTGAGAACGTACACAGAAACTGAGAATGTACACAGAGACTGAGAATGTACACAGAGACTGAGAACGTACACAGAGACTGAGAACGTACACAGGGACTGAGAACGTACACAGAGACTGAGAATGTACACAGAGACTGAGAATGTACACAGAGACTGAGAATGTACACAGAGACTGAGAATGTACACAGAGACTGAGAACGTACACAGAGACTGAGAACGTACACAGAGACTGAGAACGTACACAGAAACTGGGAACGTCCACAGAGACTGAGAACGTCCACAGAGACTGAGAACGTACACAGAAACTGGGAACGTACACAGAGACTGAGAATGTACACAGAGACTGAGAATGTACACAGAGACTGAGAACGTACACAGAGACTGAGAACGTACACAGAGACTGAGAACGTACAGAGAGACTGAGAACGTACACAGAGACTGAGAACGTACACAGAGACTGAGAACGTACACAGAGACTGAGAACGTACACAGAAACTGGGAACGTCCACAGAGACTGAGAACGTACACAGAGACTGAGAACGTACACAGAGACTGAGAACGTACAGAGACTGAGAACGTACACAGAAACTGGGAACGTCCACAGAGACTGAGAACATACACAGAGACTGAGAACGTACACAGAGACTGAGGACGTACACAGAGACTGAGAACGTACACAGAGACTGAGAACGTACACAGAGACTGAGAACGTACACAGAGACTGAGAACGTACACAGAGACTGAGAACGTACAGAGACTGAGAACGTACAGAGACTGAGAACGTACACAGAGACTGAGAATGTACACAGAGACTGAGAATATACACAGAGACTGAGAACGTACACAGAGACTGAGAACGTACACAGGGACTGAGAACGTACACAGAGACTGAGAACATACACAGAGACTGAGAACGTACACAGGGACTGAGAACGTACACAGAGACTGAGAACGTACACAGAGACTGAGAACGTACACAGAGACTGAGAACGTCCACAGAGACTGAGAACGTCCACAGAGACTGAGAACGTCCACAGAGACTGAGAACGTCCACAGAGACTGAGAACGTACACAGAGACTGAGAACGTACACAGAGACTGAGAACGTACACAGAGACTGAGAACGTACACAGAGACTGAGAACGTACACAGAGACTGAGAACGTACACAGAGACTGAGAACGTACACAGAGACTGAGGACGTACACAGAGACTGAGAACGTACACAGAGACTGAGAATGTACACAGACTGAGAACGTACACAGAGACTGAGAACGTACACAGAGAATGAGAACGTACACAGAGACTGAGAACGTATACAGAGACTGAGAATGTCCACAGAGACTGAGGACGTACACAGGGACTGAGAACGTACACAGAGACTGAGAACGTACACAGAGACTGAGGACGTACACAGGGACTGAGAACGTACACAGAGACTGAGAACGTACACAGAGACTGAGAACGTACACAGAGACTGAGAACGTACACAGAGACTGAGAACGTACACAGAGACTGAGAATGTACACAGAGACTGAGAATGTACACAGAGACTGAGAACGTACACAGAGACTGAGGACGTACACAGGGACTGAGGACGTACACAGAGACTGAGAACGTACACAGAGACTGAGAACGTACACAGAGACTGAGAACGTACACAGAGACTGAGAACGTACACAGAGACTGAGAACGTACACAGAGACTGAGAACGTACACAGGGACTGAGGACATACACAGAGACTGAGAATGTACACAGGGACTGAGAACGTACACAGAGACTGAGAATGTACACAGAGACTGAGAACGTACACAGAGACTGAGAACGTACACAGGGACTGAGAATATACACAGAGACTGAGAACGTACACAGAGACTGAGAACGTACACAGAGACTGAGAACGTACACAGAGACTGAGGACGTACACAGAGACTGAGAACATCTGAGAACGTACACAGAGACTGAGAACGTACACAGAGACTGAGAACGTACACAGAGACTGAGAACGTACACAGAGACTGAGGACGTACACAGAGACTGAGGACGTACACAGAGACTGAGGACGTACACAGAGATTGAGAATATACACAGAGACTGAGAACGTACACAGAGACTGAGAACGTACACAGAGACTGAGAACGTACACAGACTGAGAACGTACACAGAGACTGAGAACGTACAGAGACTGAGAACGTACAGAGACTGAGAACGTACACAGAGACTGAGAACGTCCACAGAGACTGAGAACGTCCACAGAGACTGAGAACGTACACAGAGACTGAGAACGTACACAGAGACTGAGAACGTACACAGAGACTGAGAACGTACACAGAGACTGAGAACGTACACAGAGACTGAGAACGTACACAGAGACTGAGAACGTACACAGAGACTGAGGACGTACACAGAGACTGAGAATGTACACAGACTGAGAACGTACACAGAGACTGAGAACGTACACAGAGAATGAGAACGTACACAGAGACTGAGAACGTATACAGAGACTGAGAATGTCCACAGAGACTGAGGACGTACACAGGGACTGAGAACGTACACAGAGACTGAGAACGTACACAGAGACTGAGGACGTACACAGGGACTGAGAACGTACACAGAGACTGAGAACGTACACAGAGACTGAGAACGTACACAGAGACTGAGAACGTACACAGAGACTGAGAACGTACACAGAGACTGAGAATGTACACAGAGACTGAGAATGTACACAGAGACTGAGAACGTACACAGAGACTGAGAACGTACACAGGGACTGAGGACGTACACAGAGACTGAGAACGTACACAGAGACTGAGAACGTACACAGAGACTGAGAACGTACACAGAGACTGAGAACGTACACAGAGACTGAGAACGTACACAGAGACTGAGAACGTACACAGGGACTGAGGACATACACAGAGACTGAGAATGTACACAGGGACTGAGAACGTACACAGAGACTGAGAATGTACACAGAGACTGAGAACGTACACAGAGACTGAGAACGTACAGAGGCTGAGGACGTACACAGAGACTGACAACGGACACAGAGACTGAGAACGTACACAGAGGCTGAGAACGTACACAGAGGCTGAGGACGTACACAGAGGCTGAGGACGTACACAGAGACTGAGAATATACACAGAGACTGAGAACGTACACAGAGACTGAGAATGTCCACAGAGACTGAGAACGTACACAGAGACTGAGAACGTACACAGAGACTGAGAACGTACACAGGGACTGAGAATATACACAGAGACTGAGAACGTACACAGAGACTGAGAACGTACACAGAGACTGAGGACGTACACAGAGACTGAGAACATCTGAGAACGTACACAGAGACTGAGAACGTACACAGAGACTGAGAACGTACACAGAGACTGAGAACGTACACAGAGACTGAGGACGTACACAGAGACTGAGGACGTACACAGAGACTGAGGACGTACACAGAGATTGAGAATATACACAGAGACTGAGAACGTACACAGAGACTGAGAACGTACACAGAGACTGAGAACGTAAACAGAGACTGAGAACGTCCACAGAGACTGAGAATGTACACAGAGACTGAGAACGTACACAGAGACTGAGAACGTACACAGAGACTGAGAACGTCCACAGAGACTGAGAATGTACACAGAGACTGAGAACGTACACAGAGACTGAGAACGTACACAGAGGCTGAGAACGTACACAGCAGTGGAGGCTCCTCCATAGAGGTGGAGGAGGCCTGGCCTCCCCAATAATTTGAGAGGAGAGAGAGATTTAAAAAAGCAATAATTATATTTTTTATCAGACACACAACATACAATTCAGAACAATACTTCATCCATTTCTAATATTTATCCTGCAGAACAGCACTCATACACGCGTGTGGCGGAAAAAGGTACTACACGGAGGCCAGGCCTCCTGTCGGAAAGTGGTTTCTCATAGAAGTCAATGTAATGCAATTTTTTTCATGGCAATATGTGATTGGCCAAATCACTGAAAATGGGTGGGCACAGGAGGCCTGGCCTCCGTGTAGTACCTTTTTCCGCCACACGCGTGTATGAGTGCTGTTCTGCAGGATAAATATTAGAAATGGATGAAGTATTGTTCTGAATTGTATGTTGTGTGTCTGATTGACATAGTGTTTGAGTGCTTTTGACATGTCATTGATTGTATGTAGTATGTTGTGGTGAATGTTGTGAGCCTGAGCAGAAGGGACAATAGCTGCTGCAGGCGGACCAGAGATTCATGCCAATTGTTTTGTTTATTTGATGACCCATTGTGCAGGCAATAAAAGCTGCTTCATCCACCATCCTGAGAGTGTCCCAATCCCTTCAGTACCGCCAAACACAAATTATTAATTTTTAACAAAGACAGATAAGAAGAACAGGGAACATTCCATCGCGAGTAAAGCGAGCAAGCGGAATTTTTTTTGGCCTCCTCAATTCTGGAAGTCACCAACCTCCACTGGTACACAGAGACTGAGAACGTACACAGAGACTGAGAACGTACACAGAGACTGAGAATATACACAGAGACTGAGGACGTACACAGAGACTGAGAACGTACACAGACTGAGAACGTACACAGAGACTGAGAATGTACACAGAGACTGAGAACGTACACAGAGACTGAGGACTTACACAGAGACTGAGGACGTACACAGAGACTGAGGACGTACACAGAGACTGAGAAAGTAAAGAAAGACTGAAGACGTACACAGAGACTGAGAACGTACACCAGGGTTTCCGTTAGAAAAAATTGCCGCCGGACATAGTGTCCGGGAAGATTTCGATTTACCGGACAAACGTGAGATATTCCGGTCATCATATTAAAATATAATATAGCTGTTTGTCGCGGTGATTACTGTTGTGTAGCGGCCTATATATGCCATTTAATGTCTATTTCTCATCCGATACGATTAGATGCGAGCTATATAATATATAATAATATAACATGATTCGCATGCGCGCTATGCCATTATGTCCAGCGCTGAACGGGCGCCTCACTGGGAACTGAACAGACAGCATCGATCAATGAACGGACTCCACATTACGTTAACTGAAGTTTGTTAAATTGTTTGGGATTAATGTGAGTTTTCTATTTTCTCTTTCCAGTTTTACCCTTTTTTTATCAATAAAACAACGTCATTTCTATAACCAGGTCTCGCTGGTTGGGAAGGCATTTCGTTTAGCTGCCTGTCAAATCATACTTAAAAAATAACAATGTAAAAAATAACAATGGCTGCTCATATCATTCAGCTACTTATTAGGCCTACGTCGCTTTTTGGCAGCATTGAAGCGTGCAGCTGCGGACTTGAAATCAAAGGTGCAAAGTGTCTCTCCGCAACTTGCAATGCGCATTAGCCGTGTTGTAACGGTTTTCCTCGTTGACTTGGTTGTCCGGGGTGCCAGTCAGGGCGAGGCCTGACAATTTTAGTTAGTGTGGGGTTGTTTTAGTCAGTCTTTAGTCAAGTTAAACCTTTACAAGCGCTACATGCATCAAAACATGAACCCTTTTTTGTTATACACATGTGAATAGGTTATTGTAATATTATAGCATTTTGCACAACAGACGAAAATTAGTACACAAAGGACATGTGTTGCAATTCAGGTGCACTGTATTGTCACGAATAAACAAAGAACTCTCAAAAAATCAACTCAAATATGCAACCAGCAGTAACTTGGGAGTGTCCAGTTCACAAACTCAAAAATGCTCAGTCCACTGATTCACAATCAATTCAACAGTTCATCAAATCCCCAAAAGTTCAGTTCAGCTCAATCACAGTCAATTCAACAGTTCATCAAATCCCCAAAAGTTCAGTTCAGCTCAATCACAGTCAATTGTATCCAAACAGTTTCACTCTTCACCCCGCTCCCACACAACGAACGCAAGACTTAGTTAGGGCTGCAACAACGAATCGATTAAATCGATAATAATCGATAATGAAATTCGTTGGCAACGAATTCCATTATCGATTCGTCGGGTCTTGTTCCATAACAAATTTTTTTTTTTTTTCTTTCCTAGCACCAGGGGAGCCACCCCTCCCAAATTTCGTTGTTTCAACTTGTTTGGTACCTGTACTATAGCAATGACAATAAAGACCATTCATTCATTCAAACCTACTTCCTGTGTCTTGCGGAGCTGTCTCGTGAGTAACGTGCAGTAGCGGAGTCCAACAGAGAGGCAGCAGCTGCGCGACATTAGCCTGCGTACTGCGTAGCCTGCCCTGAAGAAGAAGTGATCTCAATCAGTGCCAGGTGTGTCGCGGCGGTGTAAATACCGGAGTTTCCGACCCGGCTCCATTTAAATCATGGCGGAGAAAACTACTCGAACGAAGACGTCCAAGGTGTGGGAGCACTTCACTTTAAAAGCTCCAGAAAAATGTGTTTGCTGCAAAACCGACCTTTCATGGCACGGGAGCACAACGGTGATGCGAGAACACCTCAACAGAAAGCACGTGACAGTGATGGATGAAGACGGCTCAGCCTCAGCAGGGTAATTATATTACGTTGCGTTTTGAAGTGAGGATCGTTCGTTTCACTGGCACAGCTGTAGGCTGTTAGTTCTTCTCGTTTATCTAATAGATTCTCCCTCTTAATGACCTATTGTATTTTTAGCTTGCTGCTATTCGCATTCTATGCCTTCAGCACCGGAGTATGCTCATAGTCACTTGTATTAGTAAGGAGGAGATGCACTTGTGAGTTCTGGCGAAGCGTCAGCTAAATGACTGTAATGTAATGCGATAGCCAGTGACTGTTTGCTCGCATTCATGAATTCAACATTGCATGCTATACAACAAAACTAAAACAATGCATGCATTGAGTTTTAAAATATGCTATATTATGCATACGCATACTGTCTCATTTCAGAAAAAAACAACTCCCCATGACTGGCTACTTGACTGGGAATAAAGCTCCATGCACACCACAGCAAGCAGCTTATTTGACACTCTGTCCTCAAGATGATAGTGACTGACATGAGGCCACTAGAAATGGTGGAAGATAACGGCTTCAGAGAAATGGTCAAGACCCTCCACCCTGGTTACACTCTACCCTCACGGTAGGGTTTCTAACTTTTAACTTTTACATTTTTAATTTTTTTCTCTGTAGCACTTTGAGATTTGTTTAGAATGTAAAGTGCATTACAAATACATTTATTATTATTATTATTATTATTATTATTATTTAGGACCCATTTTACCAAGCTGATGGAGAAGAAATATGAAGAGACATCCCAGGAAGTGAAGATTGCAATAAAGGCCAACAAAAGCAAAATTGCTCTCACCACTGATGTGTGGACAAGTGTAGCCACTGAAGCATACCTCGGCATCACATGATGTCATTACATCAAAGATGATTGGAAGATGGAGTCAATTTGCCTCACCACCATGCCACTGCATGACAGACACACAGACACACTGCATGACAGACACACAGACACACTGCATGACAGACACACAGACACACTGCATGACAGACACACTGACACACTGCATGACAGACACACAGACACACTGCATGACAGACACACAGACACACTGCATGACAGACACACTGACACACTGCATGACAGACACACAGACACACTGCATCCAACATTGCAGAGTGGTTGGGAGGAGGCAGTAACCACCAGGTTTGAAATTCCTCCTAGCAAAATCATCGCCATTGTGCATGACAATGGAGCCAATGTTGTGGCTGCAGCTAACATACTGGAGGAGAAGCATGGGTGGATGTCCGTACGGTGCACTGGCCATACCATGCAACTCGTGATCAATTCTGCATTGAAGCACCCAAGCATTGACAAAGCTTTTGGGGCTGCAAGGTGTCTGGTGGAGCATTTTAAAAGAAGCGAGCTAGCCTGCACTAAGCTAAGAGAGAAACAGCAACAAATGGCCGCACCTGAGCACAGGCTTGTCCAGGACATAAGCACAAGATGGAACAGCACGTTCTATGCAGTTTGCATACCAGGAGAGCATGGGGGTGGAGGACGCCATCATTTACATGCTGCACAGGGCCTACACACACCTGGAGAGGCCACAGAGCATGGTGAGGACCATGTTCTTCGACTTCTCCAGTGCATTTAATACCATCAAGCCATCACTGCTGGCTGACAAACTAGCAGTGATGTGTGTGGAGGACTCCCTGACGGCTTGGATCCACAACTACCTCACAGACAGGCGTCAGTATGTGAGACTGCAGGGCTGTCAGTCTGAGGTGGTGGTGTGCAACACCGGTGCCCCCCAGGGAACTGTTCTGTCACCCTTTCTCTTCACCCTCTATACCTCCGACTTCCAGTTTAGCTCCGACCAGTGCCACCTGCAGAAGTTTTCGGATGACTCCTCTATCGTCGGTTACATCACAGACGACAGGGATGAGGAGTACAGGGCCCTGGTGGAGAGCTTCGTGCAGTGGTGCGACACCAACTACCTTTTGCTTAACACCAGCAAAACAAAGGAGTTGGTGGTGGATTTTAGGAGGAAGAGAAGGACCCCAGCCCCCATCACCATCAAGGGGGTGGAAGTCGAGAGGGTGGACTCCTACAGGTACCTGGGAGTACAAATTAATAACAAACTGGACTGGACTGACAACACCGAGGCTCTTCTCAGGAAAGGGCAGAGCAGACTGTTTTTCCTGAGAAGGCTGAGGTCTTTCGGTGTCTGCAACAAGCTGCTGCAAATGTTTTATCAGTCGGTGGTTGCCAGCGTTCTGTTCTTCGCCGTGGCCTGCTGGGGTGGAAACATCTGTGCCAGGGATGCTGCGAAGCTAAACAAACTGGTGAAGAAGGCCAGCTCTGTGGTGGGGACCGGGCTGGACAGCCTAGAGGTGGTGGCAGAACAGAGGATGGGGAAAAAACTGGCGGCCATGCTGGCCAATCCCTCCCACCCGATGTACTGCGAGCTGGCAGGGATGAGGAGCAAGTTCAGCCACAGATTTGTTCTCCCCCGTCAAAGTACAAAAAGATTTGGACAGTCCTTTATTCCAGCTGCACTCCGACTCTACAACCAGGCCCTGCAGGGTGGGGGAGACCTGGAGATGGAACTTTTGGAACTTTTTACTTATTGAGCCTGCACTGTTTTATGTATTTTATTGAATGTTTTTCTGTTTTCTGTACTGAATGTTTTCTGCCCTAACTGAGCTGTTTGACAACAAAATTTCCCCATTGGGGACAATAAAGGTTTTCAATCAATCAATCAATCAATCAACATGATAAGCCGACTGCTTGAGCAAAGGTGGCCTGTCACAGCAACGCTGTCGGACTCATCTGTCACTCAGAGGGGCAAAAGGTACCTGGATTTGAAACCAGAACAGTGGAACCTGCTGGGAGAGCTTTCCACAGCCCTTGAGCCTTTTGAATGCGCCACAGTTTTCATGAGTGGGGAGAAGTACATCACCATCTCTGCAGTACCTCCACTTGTGAAGGGGTTGTTGAAGTCCACCCAGAGTGCAACCATCGAGTCAGCTCCGGTGCAGGCTTTCCAACGCACTGCTACAGAGCAGCTCCAACAGCGATGGCAGAGGGAGACTTCTTTCTCAGGCACGGCACCAAACACAGTGATCCTCTCCACTGCCCCGGACCCGAGGTTCAAGAGACTTACGTTTTTAACACCTGAAGAAGTCCTGAATGTGCAAAGCAAAGTCCAAACACTGGCACTCTTAGTGAGAAGGGAGATGATGGATGAGGAGCAGCATGACAGTCTCAGCGACCAAACCCTTGCCCCCTCCACCACCAGTTCTACTACAGCTGCTGAACCTAAAAATGTCTCTTTACTTGACTCACTCCTCGATTCTGAAAACAGCAGTGAAGAAGAGAGTAGAGAGCGGGAAAATGAAGATCTCACCAGCCAAGTGAGGAATGAAGTCCTCGCATACTTTGGAGAGAAATCCCTTGCCAAGGAACAAAGTCCATTACATTGGTGGAAGGCTAACCAGGATAGATATCCCACCTTGGCTATGCTAGCAAAGTCCTACTTATGCATCCCTGGCACCTCAACACCATCTGAGCGGCTTTTCTCCGCAGCAGGCAACATAGCTTCCAAGAAGAGAGCTAGTCTTAGCCAGGAGCATGTGGACATGCTAACCTTTCTGCATTGCAATGCAAAGTTCCTGTAGAAAGAGGAGAGTGGATTAGACAGACTTGAGGTTCAAGTTGTGCAGTTGAGACTGTTGAAATTGTTCGTTGAAAGCACTTTGAAAACCACTGAGACACAAGAAAACTTTATTTTTAAACTAGCATTTTCTTGTTCTAGCTAGAGTTCAACTACTTCTATTGAAACAATCTAGGTTGTTAAACCTCTTTGATGTAGCAAAGCCTTTTTTATTTATATTTATTGTTTTTTATTTATTTCGCACATGTATATGTATTTAAAAAATGTAAAAACAAAAAAACAAAAAAACATTAAAATTGTTTAAAAAAAAAAATCTGTTCTTTTCATTTTTGTCCGATTAATCGATTAGTCAAAAAAAGAATTGGCAGATTAATCGATAATTAAAATAATCGTTAGTTGCAGCCCTACTTACAGTTTTTAACAGTCTGTCAGTCCGATAGGCTTAGTGGTGTCGGGTTACCCGCGCTGCTTAAGATGAGCAGCTCCTGCTCTCTCCCCAGCTCCGGTGCAAGCGTATGACATTCCCAACGGCCTTGTATCCAACTGTATCCTTACGTTTCATCCAGCTCTTCGCGGTCCGAGTAGGCTAAAACATTTACCGAGACGCAGACAGCGGACGCGACCTGCGGCACAAACACGAACGGACGGAATAATCCACTTCCTGGTTTGTTTGAATCATCCCGCCCTCAGCACTCGGTGAGAGACACCTTATCATTTCGCGTCGTCTGTAGAGAACGGGGATTGGATGATTTACGATTGGATACCGGCAGCGTGTGACGTGTGACAGCGTGTGAAAAAATCGTGGAAGTGACAGTCGGCGGCGGAGACATGGCAGAATTGCCACAGTGTGACCTTGCCCTCCCCAAGGCGACTTCGGTCCGCAGTTTTAATTCGGTTACAGGCACACTGGAGAATACAGGGATTTTTTTAAATAGAAGGAATCAGAATGTGAACTTTAGCGAATTGTATTCAAATTGTGCTTAGAGGGAATTATTTTCACCGGACATTATGTCCGACGAGTTTTCAATTTGTCGGACTTCAACAAATTTTACCGGACAAAGACCGGTAATTACCGGTTAACGGAAACCCTGACGTATACAGAGACTGAGAACGTAAAGAGAGACTGAGGACATCCACAGAGACTGAGGATTTCCACAGAGACTGAGGACGTACACAGAGACTGAGAACGTACACAGAGACTGAGAATATACACAGAGACTGAGAACGTACACAGAGAATGAGAACGTACAGAGACTGGGAACGTACACAGAGACTGAGAATGTACACAGAGACTGAGAACGTACACAGAAACTGGGAACGTACACAGAAACTGGGAACGTACACAGAGACTGAGAACGTACACAGAAACTGGGAACGTACACAGAGGCTGAGAACGTACACAGAGGCTGAGACAGACCTTTTCAGAAAATATGTTTTTGGTGCTGGTGTAAAGCCAGTGAGAAGGACAGAAAGACTGTGTAAGGTAGGGAGATGAAAGGGATATGGAAAGTTAGATTAACAAGCAGAGGTTGTACA
The DNA here is from genome assembly GCF_963989245.1 of Nansenia antarctica. Classification (NCBI taxonomy): domain Eukaryota; kingdom Metazoa; phylum Chordata; class Actinopteri; order Argentiniformes; family Microstomatidae; genus Nansenia; species Nansenia antarctica. Next base: position 188,983 of record NW_027662661.1, on the reverse strand, counting down.
TTGTTTCCCTTTTTTAAATGTATCTTTATTGTATTTTATCTTTACCTTTTATTTTAACTGTTTTCCCCTGCTTTTATATTCATTCTATGCTTATATGTTTTTATATTCACTTTATGTTCTAATTCCTGTTGTAAAGCACTTTGAGCTGCATTTCTTGTATGAAAGGTGCTATATAAATAAAGCTTTACTTACTTACTTACACCCACCACCCAACCACGACACCACCACCCTCCACCCAACCACAACACCACCACGACACCACCACCCTCCACCCAACCACGACACCACCATCCAACCACAACACCACCACCCTCCACCCAGCCATGACACCACCACCCTCCACCCAGCCTCGACACCACCACCCTCCACCCAGCCATGACACCACCACCCTTCAACCCCAACACCCTCCACCCAGCCTCGACGACACCACCCTCAACCCAGCCATGACACCACCACACTCCACCCAGCAATGACACCACCACCCTCCACCCTGCCACGACTCCACCAATCCTAAATAAAAGGATTTATTGCCTTTGTGAAAAGTATATTTACAGGTGTTAAACAAATATTAGACACCACCACCCTCCACCCAGCTACGAAAACACCACCCTCCACCCAGCCACAACACCACCACCCTCCACCCAGCCACAACACCACCACCCTCCACCCAGCCACAACAACACCAACACCACCCTCCACCCAGCCCCAACACCACCACCCAACCACGACACCACCACCCTCCACCCAACCACGACACCACCATCCAACCACAACACCACCACCCTCCACCCAACCATGACACCACCACCCTCCACCCAACCACAACACCACCCTCCACCCAGCCTCGACACCACCACCCTCCACCCTGCCACAACATCACCACCATGACACCACAACCCTCCAACCCCAACACCCTCCACCTAGCCATGACACCACCCTCTTACAAGTGTTTACAAATATTATGTACAACAGTCATTTAAGCAATATCACACGAGAGGGAGTGTGTTATACTGAATATCAGCACGGCTGTGATTCGGTCGTAGGTACGAGGCCGCAGGTACCTATGAACAGGGGGACAATGAACAGGGGGAATGAAATACCACAAAAACAACCGGGGATTAACAAAGGGTAGGAGAAGGGAGGGAGAAGGACCATGCGAAGGGTGTCACAAAACAACAAAACACTATTCTTCCCTACACCTCTGACCTACCTATACCACATACTAACTAACCTACAGAACTACGGGCCGTGACACCGGCTCGCGTCTTACCTAAGGTTTTTAGACAGCGTGATGTAATGTATACCCCAGGGTATCTTACCTAGCCCTTCTCCCGTGGCGAGGAAAAGGGCTGCTGCCGTGACGATGGACGCACAAACAGTGGCGGCAGCTCCCATGTCAGCCCTCATGGCATCCATCCCCGAGGGCGGTTTCAGAGAGATCCCACCGCTGCCACCAGAGAGCAGAGAGAAAGGGAGAGAGAGGGTGGACAAGGTATGAGTGAGTGCCTGAAAGGTGATGTCTGTTGTGGTGGAGGTGGTGGTAGGGTGTAGATGATGGCGGTGGTGAAGAAGGAGGTGTGTGTGTGTTTTACCTGTCGAAGGTGACACCCTTGCCCACCAGCAGCAGTGGAGTGTGTGCTGTTGGGGCAGCTGTTGTAATGCACCTCCAGGAAGACAGGGGGCTCCTCTGAGCCTTTAGGACACACTTAGAAACGGCCCCGTCTTCTGCTCCTCGATCCACTCCAGAGGCCTGGGAGAGGGGTGTTACAAGTTTGCACACACACACAAAGGTTGGTCAACACACACACACAAACAGAGACGCACACACACACACCTTTTATGGACGGTGACTCGGTCAGCATACGGCGCCAGTTTGTGCTGGGTGGTGTCAGCGAACACGGTCGGAGTGATGTGATTGGCTGGAGCCTCCATGAGGAAGCGGGCCAGGTTCTGTCCTTCAGCACACAGCAGCCCCTTCTGCCACCCTGCAGAGTCCACACTGGGAACATCACACATGGAATACTCTGAGTGAGTGAGTGAGTGAAAGTGTGAGTGAAAGTGAGTGAGTGAGTGAAAGTGAGTGAAAGTGTGAGTGAGTGAGGGAAAGTGTGAGTGAGTGAGTGAAAGTGTGAGTGAGTGAGTGAGTGAAAGTGAGTGAGTGAGTGAGAGTGAGTGAAAGTGAGTGAGTGAAAGTGAGTGAGTGAGTGAAAGTGAGTGAGTGAACGTGAGTGAGTGAGTGAAAGTGTGAGTGAGTGAACGTGAGTGAGTGAGTGAAAGTGTGAGTGAGTGAGTGAGTGAGTGAAAGTGAGTGAGTGAGAGAGTGAAAGTGAAAGTGTGAGTGAAAGTGAAAGTGTGAGTGAAAGTGAAAGTGTGAGTGAAAGTGAGTGAGTGAGTGAAAGTGTGAGTGAGTGAGTGTGTGTGTGTCTTCTCTCTCATCCCAACCTACACCTCAGTACAGTGAACACAAAGAATAAAACACTGGACAGAATTGTGTTTTGAGAAAAGCAGGTTCCAGCAGGTGAAAGAGACACTTGGTTAAACACAAGAGCAGCTAACACAAATGGTTATGTACTACGCAGAACTAGGCTTGTAACTGGTAAAATAATGTTTTCTTATCGTGCTGTCAAGCTGTGGAATTGTTTACCTGTTTCCATTAGGTGCTTATTTAAAAACATATTCAACAAATGCACTTTTAAAGAACATTGGAAGTAAAGTATGGCTCAGTATGATTATGTAAAGTGGGGGTATAGGTATTTGTCAAGGTACATTAAGCATAGGAAATTGTGTTCTAATATTTGTATTGACAATGTACTACTATATTATTTAGGTAGCCCCTCGGCCCCGAGCCTGGTGGAGTGGAGAGGAAAACAACTACCCATACGCCGAAGAAGAATTTAGGTCATCTGAATTGAAGACCACTATTATTATATGTTTATGGTATAGTGGAGTGGATGTATTGTAACTAGATTGCAAGGTGGTACGGCATATATGCATTATTACCAATAGGTTGTGTTGTGTGTATTATACCATCAATGTGTGTGAATGTGTCGAATGTGGTTTTTTTCATAATTGTATAATGTATTATGTTTCTGTTATTTGTATTAAATGTTTTTATGCTATGGACTCTTGGAAGAGTAACCCAATAGGGCTAAAAGAGATCCAAATCAAATCCCTGCATGTGGATGTTCCTCCTGTGTGTGTGTATCATTGTCTCTACCTGCCATGTAGTTCTGTGAGTTTTCCAGACAGGTGGAACCCTGCCGCTGCCTCCTTCACATCCACCCAGCCACGACACCACCCTCCAACCCCAACACCCTCCACCCAGCCACGACACCACCACCCTCCACCCAGCCACGACACCACCCTCCACCCAACCATAACACCACCACCCTCCACCCAGCCATGACCCCAACACCCTCCACCCAGCCATGACCCCAACACCCTCCACCCAGCCATGACACCACCACCCTCCACCCAGCCACGACACCACCCTCCACCCAGCCACGACACCACCCTCCACCCAGCCATGACACCACCACCCTCCACCCAGCCACAACACCACCACCCTCCACCCAGCCACGACACCACCACCCTCCACCCAGCCATGACACCACCATCACCCTCCAACCCCACCACCCTCCATCAAGCCATGACTCCACCCAACCATGACACCTCCACACTCCACCCAACCATGACACTACCACTCTCCACGACACCACCAATCCTAAATAAAAGGATTTATTGCCTTCGCGAAAAGTATATTTACAAGTGTTCACAAATATTAGACACCACCACCCTCCCCCCAGCCACGAAACCACCACCACAGCCACAACGCCACCACCCTCCACCCATCCACAACACCTCCACCCTCCACCCAGCTACAACATCACCACCCTCCATCCATCCACCCAGCCACAACACCTCCACCCTCCCCCCAGCCACGAAACCACTTCCCTCCACCCTCCATCCATCCATCGACCCTCCACTCAGCTATGACACCACCACCCTCCCCCCAGCCACGAAACCACAACGCCACCACCCTCCATCCAACCACCCGCCACCCAGCCACGACATCACCACCCTCCACCCAGCCACGACACCACCACCCTCCGCCCAGCCACGACATCACCACCCTCCACCCAGCCACGACATCACCACCCTCCACCCAGCCACGACATCACCACCCTCCACCCAGCCACGACATCACCACCCTCCACCCTGCCACAACATCACCACCCTCCACCCAGCCACGACATCACCACCCTCCACCCAGCCACGACATCACCACCCTCCACCCAGCCACGACATCACCACCCTCCACCCAGCCACGACATCACCACCCTCCACCCAGCCACGACATCACCACCCTCCACCCTGCCACAACATCACCACCCTCCACCCTGCCACAACATCACCAACCTCCACCCTACACCCCAACCACCCAGCCATGACACCAAAACCCTCCATCCAGCCATGACACCACCCTCTTACAAGTGTTTACAAATATTACTGACAACAGTCATATAACATTAACAATGACACAAAAACAACCAGGGATTAACAAAGGGTAGGAGGAGGGAGAAGGAGAATGCGAACGGTGTCACAAAACACAGCCCTATTCTTTCCTACACCTCTGACCTACCTATACCACATACTAACTAACCTACCCGGAACCTAAACTACCTGCTACAGAACTACGGGCTGTGACACCCGCTCGCTTCTTACCTAATGTTTTTAGACAGCGGTTATCTACGTGATGTAATGTATACCCCAGGGTATCTTACCTAGCCCTTCTCCCGTGGCGAAGAAAAGAGAAAACAGGGGTCCATCAACACACTAAACCCACAGCTATGAACAAAAGAAACAATTTATGGTAACAGATTATAAACAAACTAGTCAAACAAAACACCACCCCTTCCCTCTCTCGCTACACATGACAAAACACACATTAAGTAGGAGATGATCTTCTGGGTTTGGATGACCGGGGATGATAGCTGATTGAACACAGGTGAGGGCTGATGAGATAACGATGATGGACATGACCCAATAACCAACAGGGGAGGAACCACATGCACACCACTTCACCTAGGGGGAGACAGACAGAAGCAAAACAAAAACAGACAGGACATAATACAATACATACAAGTCTATAACACTTACATACATACAGACACCTCCTCCACTTGCATACAGACACTTCCTCCACTTACATACAGTCACCTCCTCCACTTACATACATACACCTCCTCCACTTACATACATACACCTCCTCCACAGACATGCAGACATGCAGACATACATGCATACACCTCCTCCACTTACATACATACACCTCCTCCACTTACATACATACACCTCCTCCACTTACATGCATACACCTCCTCCACTGATAATAGGTGAATGTCAGATGATAGGCGGCGACCTAGATTTGTTCCTTCCCCGTTAAGTGAATAATTAATAGATTGCTCAAGTAGACAATTAAGATAGGTTTATTCCATACAGCGCTGGGCAGCCTCTCAACACACGGCAAGCAACGGTGAGAGACACACCCCGAATGACACTTTGCAGTGGGCTTATATCCTAGATTTCCGCTGACACCGGAAACAGCTGTACCTTGCCACTAAAGTTAGATGTGGCTTTCGCCTCTTTCCAATACCATAACGGTTTGTTCGTTCCGGTCAACAGTTACCTGACTCTCAGTCAGCTGACCGTTCGTTCCCAAATATACTGACAACAGTTCCCAAATAAGTCTCCATCCTGTGTCCATGCTGTTCTGTCTTGCTGACCACTGGTAACCTATACTGGTCTTACTACCCGTGCTCTCTAAATCTGGCCCAGGTCCAATTACAGAAAAGCCTGTTTGCAGTTTGTGCTGATACAGCGAGAGAGGTTGGCTCACTTCTCAATAGTCAGATGTTACAACTTGCTGATAATCACTAATGATAAAAGTATTTAGGGTTTACCTAAGCACAATGTAAAACGCATCCTATCAGCCCACTCTTTTTTTTTCTCCTCTAATGGACAGTAACTTTAATTATTTCTCTTTCTTTCCCCATGGTTGAGATCCTGCATTCCCCCCCCAGAATCGTCATTAAATGACTTTTCCCATGGACAAATGCAAGTCCCCAGTCATGTGGCCTGACAAAGTGAACAAACATCTCACTCCACAATTGACTTGGCATGAGTAAAAGGTCACTTTGTGGTTAAAACTACTCTGATGAATAATCACCTTCTTTGGATAAAAACCTTTTGTTGTTTAAAGGAGAAAATATCCAAATAGGTTTCTCATTACTATGTCTAACTACTCATTACAAATGAAGTAGGTATCATTTCCATCATTAATTCAAATCAAATGTTTTTCCATAGTTTGTTACATAATTATACATTTTTAACAAATAGGGATATCGTCAATCAGTTTCTTTAGGTGTCTTGGTTCTTCGATATCCTAGGTCGATCTTCAACAGAGGGACCATCATGCTTTTCCGGTCGCAATGAGGCACTATCTGAGATGCTGGTGGAACATTGTTGTCTTTCGCCTTGTCGTCCTCTTGTCTTGTTGCTGTGTTATTGAGAGACTCACAGTAGAAATTATTTCATTCACCATCATGATGCTTGCTCAAATGTTTTAACAGTGTTATTGAAACTCTAAATCCTTACCCCCTACTTTTCTCTCCCCTATTGTTCTATGTCCCCATTGTCTGATCTTAAAGGTTTAATCCTGTTGTGGTGAATACGTACAACAATCTCCAACAAACTGGCAAACTCCTGCAACTGAGTCTAGTGCGCTATTCGGTTTAACTCCCTGGATGTCACGACGCATGCGAACAAGATTAGTGTCAGAGTCTTCAGTTAAAGTAAAGTCTGTTTCGTTAGTTAACACCCAGAGCGTATACAGAACCGATAAAATTGTGGCAATCCATCTTATGCACAACGAGGCCAGGATCACACGGTTTCTCTCGGCACGCATCGTCTGTCCGGTATCTCTTGTCCTAGTTTCAATCTTAATTCACAACAACATCAAGAATAATTGTTAATAGCAGAGATAGTCATCATTATGGTATTGGAATCAGTAACCGTTTGTCATAATACGTGTTTTCCCCTTTGCTTGGGTCTCATCGTCAGAGTTGAGAGTGGGTTGGGCCCCCTGTGGTCCCCCCCCCTCTAGTGAGTTCTGCACTTGCCTGCTGAGACATTTTTAGATACAGGGATTGCACAATCGTTAAGTACAGGTAGACAGACATTTAGTTTCTCTCAAAATGGTTAACTCGTCCTTCATCAATGCTCCTAGAGGAAACAAAAGGATGTCATTTGAGGTTCATGCCATGGGTATCAAACTAGGACGTGTGTTGTGAAAAACCGTGAACCGTCCCTTTAATATCCAAATCAGTCTTCAATGCTTAGTTTATTCACTGTCAATGTGCAATCTGAGTCAATTCCAATAAGCATACTTTTAATGAGGTGGATAGGTTCTATCCTACCCGGATGTTAAAAAATTCTGATCACAATCGTTACTGATGGCGTGGATACTTCCCCGTTGGTCTATGTACAGTATAAGCGTATTTTGTATTAAGGTTTAAATTTGCTGTGAACATTTAAATGTTCTATCCCTCTCTTATAATCAAATATTTCTCAGTCAATCACCCGTTGGTTTTAGTAGATTTATCAGAGACATTCTTGAGTCAGTGTGAATGGTTTTCTATCATAAATGTTGCTTTAATGTGTAATGCTCGTGCATTCAGCTGTTGGCCGATTAACACTGTTGGTTGTGTGAAGTACCGTCATATTCGTATGTGTAATTGCTTTATCAAAGTCTGTAGTCTGTCATGTCATTATCATGTTTCCGCTTTCAAACAGAAAAACAACATTTTCATTTACAGTTACACAGAGAATTATTATTTGTGGTTTCCCCTTTCTCTCATCCGTCAATCGTTCACTGTCATTTCAGCCCCCACTTCTGTTAGATTGGCCCTCAGCAACGCCCCCGTTTTTAGTCCGTCGCTCAGTTTCTCTGTATTTTCTTGGTTCTGTCAGGAGATAGAATTGGCAAGAGTTGTGTTGTCCGTTCGGGATTATTCATCAATCAAAATGTCACATATTCCTCTTTGCTTGTGTGAACATTAACAGTCATCAATGCATGTCTCTGTTTACTAAGTAAATTCAAATGTTACGTTTACTGAGTCAATGCAGAATTGTATGATAATTCTAATAAGAGACAACTACATTGACATGTATATGAGAAACACTTCTATGTGTTATCTGCAAGAATGCGTCTGTGTGTCTGTTTCACAGAGGCTGCGTCTTGTTTGCAAGGGCAGTTCTATTAATAGTGTAGGTTCAGAGTGTCGTCTCTGGTGCAGCTTTGTGGAGCACAAGTGCACTCGTCTCTTACCACTTTTTGCTGTTAGTACTAAGCTATTTCGCTTGTCCTGAAAAATACAATAGTTATTCATTTCACTCTTTATCATTTGTTTACAATATGTTAATCAATACAAGGATTATTATTACTTAACTCAATGATTTCCCTATAACTAATCACTCGACATGCTTCACGTAAGACTTCATTACCCATAATGCTTAGTATTCATTCCATCCCTCTAGGTCCGTGTATTGCGCAAGCTCCAAGACTTGTGGTTGGTGTCGCTTATTAAACAATCCCAAAGCTTCTAATTCCCTTATTCGTTTTTCAATCAATGCTGGTGTCATTGAGAAAATGTCTGGTGTTGATAATTTGAAGTTCTTTGCATCTTCTCCAATACCATCTAGAATCATGTTTGTAAAGAACGCGTTAGGTTTGTCCTCTAATTCCAAATTCGCCTTTTCTCTCCAGGTATTTTGGAATCTGATTACAAAGTCAGACATTGTTTCATTAGGCTTACGTTTACAGTTCAGAATTTGTGAGATATCACGGTTTTGGCTGGCATGTTCGTTTAGAAATTTGGTTAATTGTTCAATGTGAGTCAACTTGTGTTCTTTTTTAAACCATGGGAATCGTTCTGTAATTGTTTTACCTCTACATGGCCCATCATTATTTTCATTCAAAGTTTCACAAGCATTTATCAAAGTATCAATTTCAACATCTGGCATTAACGTGATCAGAATGTATCTTAAATCCGTGCCATTCAAATTACCATGTAGCAACATTGTTTTATACCAATTTATGAATCCTTTTGGGTTAATCAAGGGTCTGGGTGCGTCGACTATGATTGCAGATACGTCAGATATGGTTAATGGTTTATACAGGACTTTCTCCTCTATAGTTAGCAGTGGCGCTTGCACCTGGATCACGCTGCGTGTCACCGCCTGCTCAGCCTGCACAGGAGGAGACGCCCTTATAGGAGGGGACACGCTCTGTACCTCCTGTATCCTGGGTATAGGGTTAGACCTATTGTGTTCCTGCTTTCTGACAATATTACCAGGCCATTGTTTAGACATTATTACCCATGCTTGATAGACTTCTTTCATGTAATCAATATCCCATAATGGGTCGCAAATGCTTTTGTTTGATATCAAATATTCGTCAATAATCTTTAGTTTATTCTTTTCAAAACTCCCGATACTTGGGAAATTATCGTCACTCCATTCCGCAATCTTTGTTAGAAATGGTTCTGCATAGAATGGTCCTAATTTAAGTCAAATCCATCCCTTTGGTGTCACTGTATCAGTGTATTTTATCGGAATATCAATTATGTGTGGATCAATTTCCAATAGTTTCTTAATGGCTTGTCTTTCCCCTCTTGGCAGGTCCCTAACCGACTTATACTTAATAATCCGTTTCTCACAATTTGCCGTCCTAGACGTTTGATTACCCATGTTTGATTAATTACAATGCACACAACGTTAGTAAAAAGGAATTATTTTATCTAAATTGTCTCGTTAGAGCTTTATAGTTACCCAATTCGTGTTTAGTACTACTTATATGCTTTAATTCAGTCTGTTGTATTGCGTTTCATCAAGGTCATTTAAATCCACGTCTCATCTGTTCTCTCCTGTCTCAATAAATCAATCTTGTCACTCAAATCTGTTGCGCTTTAACATTAACACAAATGCCGTATCCGTTCAACTTCTTATCGTCCTACAACTGTCTTTTTACCGCTGATCTTTATCTTTCATTATCCTGTTTCTCTACAGAATATACCCACATTACTTGACCACTTATAAACACTTTCTTTAAATCATACTTCAAATTACATACCATAACCACTTGCGTGTCAATACCTTATTCATTTAACCATCTTAATCAACATTCTACTTCATAGTTTCAATTGACTCAAGCGTGCTCTGCAGTTCACCTTATTTCCTGTCAAATACCTCAATATGTCTGTACCTTACAGATAACCATAAATAAAACCCCACGGAATGCCCAATTCCGTTTAATCAATTCTTCTATGAATTAATCAATATCCAGTATCAGTATATCACCTCCAGAGTGACACCTAGCAGCTCTGTCCTTTTATAACGTATTATCCTATATGTGGATCAATGACCTTCATGTACACATCAATACTCAACCTTTAATATTTAGTCAAATTTAGTCATTGGCCCCCCCATCATCAAATTCATCCCCCTTTCCTTCATTCAAGGAAAAAAATTACAGGTTTTTTGTTCAGCTGGGAAGGCAGTCAATATGTTTAGATATTTCCTACCTTTTGAAGCTGATCCTGTTCGTAGACGCCAATTGATAATAGGTGAATGTCAGATGATAGGCGGCGACCTAGATTTGTTCCTTCCCCGTTAAGTGAATAATTAATAGATTGCTCAAGTAGACAATTAAGATAGGTTTATTCCATACAGCGCTGGGCAGCCTCTCAACACACGGCAAGCAACGGTGAGAGACACACCCCGAATGACACTTTGCAGCGGGCTTATATCCTAGATTTCCGCTGACACCGGAAACAGCTGTACCTTGCCACTAAAGTTAGATGTGGCTTTCGCCTCTTTCCAATACCATAACGGTTTGTTCGTTCCGGTCAACAGTTACCTGACTCTCAGTCAGCTGACCGTTCGTTCCCAAATATACTGACAACAGTTCCCAAATAAGTCTCCATCCTGTGTCCATGCTGTTCTGTCTTGCTGACCACTGGTAACCTATACTGGTCTTACTACCCGTGCTCTCTAAATCTGGCCCAGGTCCAATTACAGAAAAGCCTGTTTGCAGTTTGTGCTGATACAGCGAGAGAGGTTGGCTCACTTCTCAATAGTCAGATGTTACAACTTGCTGATAATCACTAATGATAAAAGTATTTAGGGTTTACCTAAGCACAATGTAAAACGCATCCTATCATCCACTTACATACATACACCTCCTCCACTTACATACATACAGACACCTCCTCCACTTACATACATACAGACACCTCCTCCACTTACATACAGACAACACCTCCACTTACATACATACACCTCCTCCACTTACATACATACACCTCCTCCACTTACATACAGACACCTCCTCCACTTGCATACATACACACACTCACAGAGAGAGACAGATACACAGACACATACTACAAAATCGAATACTCTGTGTCCAACTGGAGTCCACAAGCTCACCGCTGACGTTGATAGGCAGGTTCAGGGCTGCTGCCGTGACGATGGACGCACAAACAGTGGCGGCAGCTCCCATATCAGCCCTCATGGCGTCCATCCCCGAGGGCGGCTTCAGAGAGATCCCACCGCTGCCACCAGAGAGCAGAGAGAAAGGGAGAGACGGTGGACAAGGTATGAGTGAGCAGTGATGTGAATAACGGCGTTAGAATAAACGGCGTTACTAACGACGTTACTTTTTTCAGTAACGGCTAATCTAAATGATTACTATTTCCATCGTTATAACGCCGTTACCGTTACCGGTAATTCAATGCGGCGCGTTACTAGTTACTTTACTGAAGCTTCTCATTGTCATCCGACCTCAGTCACAGCTGCAACGGTGTTTTTGATTGCTGGGGAGGGGAGGGGCGAGACAACCGCTTAAGTGATCATGATTGGGTATGGTAGAGCCAACCATAGTTCAGTGTTGTGCGGATGTTTCTACACACAAACCACACGCGCGCACAGCACCACACACACACTCAAACTATCAGAGAGCAATGGCGAGTCCCGAGTGTTCTGAGGTGAACGTGGCGTTTTCACGGTGGAAATACAGGCACTATTTCAACTTCATTGAGGTAAAATGTAAAAACGTACATGTGATGTGTACTTTATGTCCCGGAGCTAAACGTTTGTCCACGTCCGTTGTAAGCAACTCTAACCTGCTGAAGCATCTCTCAACGGCACACGCTTCTACAAAACTAGTGGCTAAAACCGTTGATGATGATAGCAGGCCAGGTGTGGCAAACGTGAGCTCCGCTAACAAAGAAGGACACGGAGCCACGCCGTCCAAGCAGCTAAAGCTGGATTTTTCTGCGTCAGCTCCACAAAAACTTGTGACAGACTGAACTGAACGGAATGATAGGCAGGTATGTTGTTGAGAACATGCTTCCGTTATCAACAGTTGATTCTGACTCCTTCAGAGCCCTAATTGCCAAAATACCGGCGAGAGGAGGGGCCGGTCCGCCATGCAGAAAGACGTTTTCTAAATATATAGACGCCGAGTACGCCAAAATGAATGCCGAGCTCCAAAATAAATTTGAAGAGTTATAAATTTGAAGAGTATAGAGTGTCTCTACAACTGCAGACATTTGGACTGCACATAATAAAAGCTATCTTGGCGTGACCGCGCATTGGATTCATCCACATAGCATGGAACGAAGGAAAGCAGCCCTGGCATGCAGACGATTCAAGGGCCGTCATACTCACGACAGTATTGCAACTGAACTTGACTACATTCACTCATCCTATGGCATATCCCACAAAATAACATCAACTGTCACGGATAATGGCTCTAATTTCGTCAAGGCCTTCAAAATGTACCAGCCAGCCAAGGAGGATGACTCTGGGGAGGATGAGGATGAGGTGACTTTTATGAACATTAATGATGTCTTGCAAAACAGTGTTGGTGATGATGCTGTGATTACTTTGCCGCCACATCAGAGATGTGCATCGCACACATTAAACCTGGTTTCATGTACTGATGTTGACAAGTGGCTACTGTCAAGACCAGAAGCAAAAGCAATATACAGAAGTGCTACGACAAAATGCACAGGCTTATGGAACAAGGCTAGCCGTTCAACGGTGGCCGCAGAGACCGTGGATGATGTCATCGCAAGGAAGCTGCTAGTCCCTTGCACTACAAGATGGAACTCGTTCTATGATGCCCTTGTTCGAATCTGTGAGATCCCTATAGTCGAGCTGAACACCATCTCCTCCAAGTTCGGGTTGAAAGCCATCACTGAACGAGAGCATCAGTTCATCAGGGAGTACTGTAGTGTAATGAAGCCACTAACAGTGGCCTTAGACATTCTTCAGGGAGAAGACCACTGTTTCCATGGCACACTCCTACCCACGCTCGAGACACTGATGTTCAAGACCCTGGAACTGAAGTGGCCTGCAAATCCTTGTTGACCTCCCAGAGGCAGTTGTCAAGGTAAGAACTAGTATTTATCTTTAAATACATTAAATGCATCCATACATTATGAAAAGTTTTTAAATATGGTTAATGTGTAATGCTATTAGTGTGTGTGTGTGTGTGTGTGTGTGTGTGTTTGTTTGTGTGTGTGTGTGTAAGACAGTCAGTATAATATGCTCTTTGCATTATGTATCATTTCAGGCAATCAAAACAAGATTTGCAGAGGTGCTGGAAAGCGACAATGCTGTCTTGGCTGCTGTGACTCTGCCCAGGTTTAAACTACGTTGGCTGCGGACACAGGACAGGAAGGATAAGGCCAAGGCAAGTCTGCTGGCAGAGTGCCGGAAAAGTGTCCAAGACGAAGACCAGCAAACAGGTACTACCAGCACACCAACATTCACTGACTCAGCCATAGAGGAGTTCTTTTCCTTTGAGGATGAGGATGACCCCTCTGCTACTGCTGAAAGTGAAGTTATGGATTATCTCAAATCAGGAGGACAAGGGATGGACACTCTTAATGGATTTCCACGGATAAAGAAAATTTCACTCAAATACAATGCAGCCACTCCATCCAGCGCCCCCGTAGAGAGACTGTTTAGCCTGGGGAAGCTCGTCTTCACTCCAAAGAGGAACAGGCTCTCTGACCAGAAGTTTGAAAAGCTTCTGCTTTTAAGATACAATCACTGGTTTAATGGCTAGGATGGTTAGATGACTGGGTTGGCTGGATGAATGAATGCATGCATGGATGGATGAGTGTTAGGAAGGAGTGTATGGATGGATTTCAGTACTACTTTAAAAGCACTTCATATTGTTTAACTGTTTACTTTTGTTGTGTTGAAAATACTTGAAGTTAGTCTGTCTACCAGTTGAAGTTGTGTGACAGTTTGATTTATTTAATTTACACAACAAAGATTTAAAAGCACTTCATATTGTTAAATGTTTACTTTTGTAATGAAGAAAATACTTGAAGTACAGTATGTACTGTATACCAGTTGTGGTCTGTTGAAGTGCAATAAATATGAAAAGTTCCCTGCAAATCCAAATTATTTTCTTCCTGATAGGGACACTTTGGTCCCCTAGATGGCACATTTATCTTCTAATCTGGCAGTGGGTAAGCTTTTCCTTGTCACATTTGGCTGACTGACACCACGGCTAGCCCACTGCACCGTGGTAAAAAGTAACGCAATAGTTACTTTCCCTAGTAACTAGTTACTTTTATAATGAAATAATTCAGTTACTAACTCAGTTATTTTTTGGGATAAGTAACTAGTAACTATAACTAATTACTTTTTTAAAGTAACGTGCCCAACACTGTGAGTGAGTGCCTGAAAGGTGATGTCTATCTGTTGTGGTGGAGGTGGTGGTGGTGGTAGGGTGAAGATGATGGCGGTGGTGAAGAAGGAGGTGTGTGTGTTTTACCTGTCGAAGGTGACACCCTTGCCCACCAGCAGCAGTGGAGCGTTTGCTGTTGGGGCAACTGTTGTAATGCACCTCCAGGAAGACAGGGGGCTCCTCTGAGCCTTTAGGACACACTTAGGAACACCCCCGTTTTCAGCTCCTCGATCCACTCCAGAGGCCTGGGAGAGGGGCGTTACAAGTTTGCACACACACACAAAGGTTGGTCAACACTAGTGTTGTTCCGATACCATTTTTTGATCCCGATACCGATACCTGACTGTGCAGTACTTGCCGATACCGAGTACCGATCCGATACCACGGCGTTTGAAAAAACAAAACAAAAAAACATGTTTTTTGAGCCGCATACTCACCTCGATGTAAAATGATTGCTAACACTTAGTCTGGCACTGCTCAAAACCTTTGTAAAACAGGAAAAAATACCAACAGAGAGTGAATACTATAGAACTTTTTTTTATTGTCTACCTGGTATGGTGACAAGAAAATCAACCCCTTATAAAACCTGAAATGTGGCTCTCACAGATGCCAATCAGTGCAATATCCATTTAAGATATAAAACAGTCGTAGTAGTAGTGCAACAGCAAGTGAACATTTACAAACAAAATAACTTTAGTACTTTAAAAAAAAAAAAAAAATAAAAAAAAAAGGATTTTTTTTTTTGTTAGTACTCGCCGATACCGATACCAGCATTTTTGTGCGTATCGGTGGCCATGCCGATACTAGTATCGGTATCGGAACAACACTAGTCAACACACACACACACAAACAGAGACGCGTACACACACACTCACACCTTTTATGGACGGTGACTCGGTCAGCGTACGGCGCCAGTTTGTGCTGGGTGGTGTCAGCGAACACGGTCGGAGTGATGTGATTGGATGGAGCCTCCATGAGGAAGCGGGCCAGGTTCTGTCCTTCAGCACACAGCAGCCCCTTCTGCCACCCTGCAGAGTCCACACTGGGAACATCACACATGGAATAGTCTGAGTGAGTGAGTGAGTGAAAGTGTGAGTGAAAGTGAGTGAGTGAAAGTGAGTGAGTGAAAGTGTGAGTGAGTGAGTGAGTGAAAGTGAAAGTGTGAGTGAGTGAGTGAGTGAGTCTTCTCTCTCATCCCAACCCATGCCTCAGTACAGTGAACACAAAGAATAAAACACTGGACAGAATTGTGTTTTGAGAAAAGCAGGTTCCAGCAGGTGAAAGAGACACTTGGTTAAACACAAGAGCAGCTAACACAAATGGTTATGTACTACGCAGAACTAGGCTTGTAACTGGTAAAATAATGTTTTCTTATCGTGCTGTCAAGCTGTGGAATGCTTTACCTGTTTCCATTAGGTGGTTATTAAAAACAATATTAAACAAATGCACTTTTAAAGAACATTGGAAGTAAAGTATGGCTTAGTATGATTATGTAAAGTGGGGGTATAGGTATTTGTCAAGGTACATTAAGCATAGGAAATTGTGTTCTAATATTTGTATTGACAATGTACTGCCATGTTATTTAGGTAGCCCCTCGGCCCCGAGCCTGGTGGAGTGGAGAGGAAAACAACTACCCATACGCCGAAGAAGAATTTAGGTAATCTGAATTGAAGACCACTATTATTATATGTTTATGGTATAGTGGAGTGGATGTATTGTAACTAGATTGCAAGGTGGTACAGCATATATGCATTATTACCAATAGGTTGTGTTGTGTGTATTATACCATCAATGTGTGTGAATGTGTCAAATGTGTTTTTTTCATACTTGTTATACTGTTATTTGTATTAAATGTTTTTATGCTATGGACTCTTGGAAGAGTAGCCCAATAGGGCTAAAAGAGATCCAAATCAAATCCCTGCATGTGGATGTTCCTCCTGTGTGTGTGTGTGTCAGTGTCTCTACCTGCCATGTAGTTGTGTGGTCACTGGTCTTGTTCTTGGTCTTGAGGTCGTCGTACTCAAACAGCTCCAGAACAGCGCCCTCTGCTGCCGACTGTGCGTCACCACAGCCGTCCACTTCCACATGGCTCACCTCATGGGCCTGTTGCAGCCTGCAGCCCGCTGGAGACAAACACACACACGTCTTCCACTGATTTGACAGAGTAAACACAGGATCAATCTGGTAATCTGAATGCTTCAGCTGTTGTCCATTACCTCATGGACACCGTAGAACTCTGTTTTTACCCTTCTTCAGAGACGGGCCAGATCTGACAAGGATACAAAGTAGACAGTTGTTAGAAGTCAAAACCCATCACATGATCGCCATATAGAAGGTTTTATAACAACTCCCCCTCCTACTTATGGGAAACAGTTGTGTTATCACAAAAAAAAGGTATAAACAGAACAACCACAAAGGGTCTTCAAGTACAGTATGTACGATATACAAAAAAGGCAAGACAGACCCCGTAACTTCAATGTAAATAATATATGTATTAAACCATCTTTAGGGTTTCAAGCACACACAATAAAGAACAAATGAAATACCAAGGAATAATACATTCACTTCACTCGTTCAATAATAATAATAATAAACAGAATTTCTCAAGAATTATAAAGTCGGTGCTTCAAAATGAATACAGGAGTTTAGGATGTTTCTTATTTCCACCGTCAATTCATTAAACAAAACAAAGGTCCCAAACAAAGTCCCAAGTTCACTCCTTAAATGATTCGTTCAAGTCCGTTCCCTGAATCCCCCGAGGCAAAAAAGTCTAATCCCCAATAGTCATTGAGACAAACGCTCGTCCTCTCAAACAAACACGCAGATGGATTATGGATCATATTGGCTCACCTGATTGAAGTGGTCCGTCCTCAGCGGCGCGGTAGATTCAAACAAAATAATCCTTGGAAAAAGTATATCCCACAGCGTGAGTACCTCTCTCCAACGCGATGCGAACGTTTTATCTATCTTTTGTTCCAAGCTTACAGCAACACATTCATTCATATAGTCGACCGGGACTGTCTAGATTAGAACAAACACTTCTCTTCTAGCTCTCCTCTCTCTCCTGGTGAATCTCCACCTTCATTAATACAAGTCTCTTCACCTGCGCCAGAGCGCTTAAAGAGACAGTACCCCAAAACAAGAAGACATTATGTATCACAACAATAGGAAAATAATAACAGAAAAACACTTATATAGTATATATATAACAGAAAAACACTTTTATATATATACATATATACTAATAACCATTTAGGGTAGGCTATTAGTCTACAACAACAACACAGTACATCAATGTGGCTTTGTCACAGTTTGTCAGATACAGCCACCATTTTATCAAAGACATGTATAGCATTTTATATAAAACAGCAAAAATATTCTTTAATGACAACAGTTTTTAAGAAGCAGATATCAGCTGAAACAGGATGAACTTAACTAAGCAGCACATCACAGGTCATGTCAGTGCAGCAGACTCACAGGTTCAGCAGTTCTGTGAGTTTTCCAGACAGGTGGAACCCTGCCGCTGCCTCCTTCACATCCAGGCCATCCTCCTCCTCCTCTTTCTCACACACTCCCAACGCCAGATTTAACAAAAATATGTATTACTTAACTCAAGATTCAAAGTAACTTTTTAACATATATTAAATGGAGCGTGTCAATCAGTACATCAGTGGTGTATGTATGGATGAGTGGAATATGTAGTGAAAGCCGTGTTGTCAGTGTAAACCTAAAATGCCACATGAAGCCACAACAAAACAGAATAGCGAGCGTGGAGCAAGAAGGGCCGCAGGACTGGAGAAGCAGGGCTTCTGTCTGCAGCCACTGGAACCAACCGCAGGTGTGGCTGGTCAGGCCTGATGAGACCAGCTGATCGTTCTCCAACCTGTAGAGGGCAGCAAACAGAGGCCACACACCAACCCATATGAAAGAAAAATAAGTCTGTTGTATTACAGTTTTTCTCAGTCGCTTTGGTGCATTTCTCTGATCAGAATTGAAATTCTCATAACTGTTAGTTCAACCTCCACAACATTTAGTCATTTGTGCACATCATAGTAGCAGTTTCTCATTCCTTCAAACAAATTGCAAATGCTTTTGGGCATGCATCAATTGCTGTCATACAATTCTCTGCTGTTTTATAACATTATCATTTGCTTATGTCATGTCAGTCAAAATGAACTATACTTTTGGATGCTTAATAGTCATTCCCTATAAAACTAATAGTCCTCATTCCAAGTTGTCAAAATCTGTCAAGCAAATTGTATACATTTCTTTATCATTTTTCCTGAAAATTGAAACAATTGAAACAAATTGAACAATTTCTCTCAGGTGAACCTCAGCTTTCACTGATGAGGAGGAGTGTGTGAAGCATTGATTGTAACCAATGATAAGCCACTTCGCCACAGTCACTCAGAGCTGAATCCCATGAACCCTCAATTGGCAAGCATATATGAACCGAGCAGGACATAGTGTGTACCATTTCAACAATACTGTGACACAGAAATGGAAGGTCAGCATCGTGGAAGAGGGGCGAGGATGCGGGGAGGAAGGGGAAGGGGACAAAACAGGGGAAGAGGAAGAAGAGGCCAAGTACATAGGCAGATTTCAGATGAAATTAGGGCTACAATTGTGGACCATGTAGTCAATCACGGCCTCACAATGGCTGAGGCTGGTCGAAGGGTGCAGCCAAATGTTGGGAGAACCACTGTGAATTCAATTGTTCAAACATTTCGTCGGGAGAACAGGTGTGTATATTGGACAGTAATTCAGCACTAAACTATCTGCACTGCACTACTGTCATTGTGTCATACATGAAGCTTACACTGGGACAAGAACTTGTCGTCACCTTTTTACATTTTACATTTAGACTTACAGCTTTACTGCAGCACAGATTTACTGTATTGTAGTGTAAAGTAGTGTTACAGTAAATATTTGCCATATTTACAGTATGGTACTGTACTGCAGCATTTTACAAGTGGGAAGCACTGTTATTGTACACTACAGTAATATGGGTTAAAGCAGTATATCTCATGTTTACTGTACATTACTCTAATTTTACTCTGCACCACATAGGATTGCAAGACAACCTCACAGAGGTGGAAGAGGGCCCATTTTTACTCCGCAACAAGAGGAAGCCATTTGTGCAATGGTGATTGCAAACAATGCCATAAGGTTGAGAGAGATCCAGAGCGCTGTTATAGAGGATGACAATATATTTGGCAATATTGAATCCGTTTCAATCTCTACAATTGACAGAGTGCTTAGGAGAAATGAAATGCGCATGAAACAACTGTATAATGTGCCATTTGACCGGAACAGTGACAGAGTGAAGGAGGTCCGTCACCAGTATGTACAGGTAAAACATTTATGTGTTCTTTGCATACTCTAATGTTCAGTGCTGTAAACTGGTTACATGAAAGTTCATACTGTACAATATGTTGTCCAAAATGCATTATGTTACACAGGAAAAGTTGTTATAGTTTCTCTCTCTCTCTCTCTCTCTCTCTCTATTCTGGGATAAAGCGTGTACTGGAGCTGGAGGCCAGGGAACCGCTGCACACATTCATATATCTTGATGAGGCGGGTTTCAATCTGGCAAAAGGTAGAAGGCGTGGCAGAAATCGCATTGGACAGAGCAACCACTGATGTCCCAGGCCAACGAGGAGGGAATATTACCATGTGTGCAGCCGTCTCAGAAAACGGCGTCCTCACCCATATGCCCCGTCTTGGTCCATACAACACGCAACATCTGCTGACTTTTTTAGACACTCTTTACAGGGACATAATCCCTGAGAATGAGAGGGGTCTAAATGGAGACCATCTAAACAAGTTTGTTGTTGTATGTGATAATGTGCGTTTTCACCACTCAGATCTGGTCAGACAGTGGTTTGCAGCACATGAAAGGATGCTGGTGTAATATATCCCTCCCTACTCCCCATTCCTGAATCCTATAGAGGAGTTTTTCTCTGCCTGGAGGTGGAAGGTATATGACCGGCATGCACATACCCAAATGGCCTTGCTAGACGCCATGGATGCAGCATGTGATGACATCACAGCACAGTCCTGCAGAGGGTGGATTCGCCACTCAAGGAGATACTTTCCTCGCTGCATTGCCAGGGAGGATATTCACTGTGTTGTTGATGAAAATATGTGGCCAGACAGACAGGAACGTCTGGATGCGAATGAATAATTTACAGTACTGTGTATGTTGTATGTCCAATAAGTACTGCAATATTGTTTACAGTTGTGCACAGCTCTACCCAAAGGGTGTTTCTTATGTTTGTTGTAAATACTGTAAGTTTGTATTTTTCTTTTGCACAATGCTGTGAACACATTTGAATTGCAAAGAGCATACAGTAAAAATGTGAAACATAACTATTCAGCGTCTTGTACTTATTTACCTCACTAAATACAGTAATGTGTAACCCAATGTAGATTTCAAATGGCCGTGCAAATATTGTATAGTACTGTCTTGAGCATTTTCAGGTAGTGTCACCAAGATCTGACTTTTTTGCATTGGAAAACACTTACAGAGTGAACTGTCATAATGAAAACATGACAAAGCCATTTGACTATCTTGTTCATAAACAATGGTGTCAGGACTTTTCATTTTGATGACACTGACACTTTCATTGACATGAATACTTGCTTTTGAGGAATGAACTATCCATTTTGAGCAAGTGACACGCTTTTGCAGGTTAACACCTAGGTTTTGCAGTTTGTACTAATTGTTCTGAGAAATGCACTAACTGTGGTGCAAATGTTAATAGTGATGTGAGAAATCCACCAAAGTGACTGAGAAAAACTTTAATGAAGCGTACTACAGGTAGGCCTATTATGGAAATAAACAGCGCCTCTCTCTTTGCCGCTCTGCTCACCTTCGCGATGCTGTATCAGACGTAGGCTATAGCCATGTGCATCACACAGGCCCAAATCAGCCACAGCGTCATATTAACCCGAAATAATCATAAGTAAGCCTTACCTTTAGCAGAACTTCTTTTTTCTTGATTTTACGCAGGCAAAGTCGTTTACTAAATCCTCAAAGTCCATTTCTTTGACCAACTCGGATTCAATTGCCAGCAGGGAATCTTATTGTTATCAGGCCTCTCTTATTGCACTAGTTCTCTCTCAACGCTTTGGTAGAGTCAGTCCTACAACTCCATCCAGTACTGGACAGTGGTTTTAGAGTCCTGCTGATGTTCACATCCTTATTTTTAAATATCCGGCTCCATCGGTGAGGGGATGCTGCACAACACGCATACAATGACTGAAGTAGGTCAAAGAAATCACTTGCATCCTTACAGCTATTAATGTGGTGTTTACACCGACAACATTAAGGGAATGTCCAGCACAGGGCACGTAATGGATCAGGGGGTTTGCTTTTTTAAGATGCGCCTGGAGGCCGTTATATTTACCCGACATGTTACTGGCGTTGTCGTAACTTTGTCCCCGGCAATTCGACAAGTCTAACCCCAGGTCATGACATGAACCATTCTTACTCCACATTCAGCAAGGCTTGCTCCAGTGTGGCTGTGAATGGGCTCGCTCCCTCGCTCGCTCTGCTGCACCCCCCCCCCCCACACTGTTAACTTCGGTGCTCATTTTAGGCCTAGGTGAAATAAAGAAAATCCCAATTGTTGGGACATTTTTAAGAGTGGCCGTATGTCTGGAGTCTTTGCCTTGCTTAATTTTTCGCTTGGCAGAGCCACTCAGTTGTCGCCTGTACATTTTGATTTCTTCGTTGATAGTTTGGCGGCACTGCGTCATTGCGCATCACTTGTCTGTGACTGGTGTAGTATATTGCTATGTTTAGCATAGATCTGGGATTGATTGCTATTGCCTCCGTAGCATTACATCTTGACAATGTTATCATCGATTGACTAGTGGGGTCTAGTTGTTGTTGCGATGCTGAATAAAGACGCACGTTGAACGTTGCTCCATTCTCAACGTCTATATACATCTATCGTGTATAAAAATTGTAGTCTCCATTAATCATAATCTCCATTGCTCCAGAGACCAGAGTTATTATTATTATAAAGTGTATCTTGTATGTCAGAGAGAACAACAAGACACAACAACTGGGGGGGGGGGGGCACTTACACCGAACTCGCAATTATTTATCTTTTTATACACGATAGCCGAAATATAACCGTTAGTTTTGTACCTGTGTGGATGTCTTCCAGTAAATATAGCCTATATTTTTAAAATGTGCCCAAAATATTTTAAAGGTCTATTCATTGTCCAAATAATTTGGTGCCCCCCCATTGGCTGGTGCCCCAGGGCGTTCACCCGATGCAATATATGGATAATCCGGGCTTGAGGTTACCACACTATCTATCTATCATTATGAAATGGTATTGCCCCTAAATAATGGACTGTACAGAGCTATTTTTCAAATATTTAAATACATCTCTGGTACCACTCTACTTCTCAGTCAGAGATGTATTGAAATGTCAGTTCTGTACAGTCCAGTTTATACAAATAGGCATGTGTAAAATTATATGTAATTATATGTGCATTTTAAAGTTCAAAATTACTTTTTCTAAATTGTAAATACTTCTTGTTGTGTAATTTGTGGTTATTTCAGCAAAATAAGAGAAAATATAGTGATAGCATCACTTTCCATTTATGTTTTAACTCGCACTTTTGTTTTGAAGCCGCGAAAATGGTGATAAGCGAAACCAAAAGTCTTAATGGAGCTCAGACATAGATAAACACTCTATGGGTATGTATGATTAATAATGTTATTATTATGCGTATGTATTATTAATAATGTTATTATTATGCGTATGTATTATTAATAATAATATTATTATGCGAATGTATTATTAATAATATTATTATTATGCGTATGTGTTATTAATAATATTATTATTATGTGTATGTATTATTAATAATGTTATTATTATGCATATGTATTATTAATAATTGTATTATTATGTGTATGTATTATTAATAATGTTATTATTATGCGTATGTATTATTAATAATATTATTATTATGCGTATGTATTATCTATGGCAGGGGTCGGGAACCTATGGCACGCGTGCCAGCAGTGGCACAGGACAGCTTAAACAGTGGCACGCGACAGCTAATCAATAAGTGCGAGAATGGGAGAATGTTTTTTTATTTTTTTATGTTGGCCGCGTTCGTAAATTCGCGCACACTGGGTTCAATGTCACAATGGGACCAAGTAGGATCAGGCCCGTGAATGAGTTCTCTCTTGCCCGCGGGATGATATGTAATTACTATTAAAACCGGCCCGCAGTATTATGTGCCCGCAGCACCATAATACTACAAGTCCCAAGATGCATTGGCGCGTACCGAGTGCCCGCGAGCGAGCGCGACCCCGCGTCTTCTCTTCACTTCAGTACTAGTCATGAGCAGCAGCAGCACAGTCACAGTGGAGGCCGAAACATCGCCGTCAATTCCCGAGTGTTCCCGAGTACACAGTTTGCTGACAAACTCTGCATACTTGCTGCCGAATTCAGGCGGAGATTTTCCGACTTTGAAGCCCAAAAAAGCAGGCTTCAACTGCTTAGCAATCCATTTGCAGTTGACGTGGAAAGTGCACCAGCAAATCTCCAAATGGCGCTGATTGAGCTCCAGTGTAATGACACATTGAAGGCAAAATGAGTCCGTGGCGCTGCTGAGTTTGCTCGTTTCATCCCCGACACAATGCCTGAGCTGCGCACCCAAGTTGCTCGCACGCCGTCTATGTTTGGCAGCACATACGTGTGTGAACTACTGTTTTCGTTGATGAAACTAAACAAAACATCACATAGGAGTCGTCTTAGTGATGAACACCTGAACTCAATCCTGAGGATTTCCTCAGCTCAGAGCCTGACCCCAAACATTAATGAACTTGTACTCAAGATGAGACACCAAGTATCGGGCTCAGCCTCAGACAAGTGAGCAGAAAGGACTTGGACTTGATATTTCTTTGAAGGGAATTTAAAAAAAAATCTCCAGTTGAATGGACCCAGGGACATGTTGCCTAAGAAATTAATGCAACTGTTTTGCACTTTTGCAAGTTTGCACTAACTTTTCTAATTTTATTATAGAAGACAGTCATGGGTGAGGATCGGAGCAGCACACTGATTTGTTTTTAATGCATGCTGTTTCATTTTTGCATTTATCTTGCCATTGAGCTTTGAATGAAAATTACATTTAGCTGTTTACCTGTTAAAAAAAACAAAAAAAAAACGTTTTCAATGTATTACTGAAAGAGCCTTGAGAAAATATTGCAACTGATTTTATTTATGTTTTACTTAATTTAATGTAATGATTAATGTTAAGTGCAATATAGGCTGTGTTATTGGTATTGGTTCAATATGTGCAATAATTGCGAGTTTTAATAAACATTGAACCAGCCCGGCCCTCCACTTGTACCATTTTTTAATTTTGGCCCCCCTGTGTATTTGACTTTGACATGACTGGACTAGAGGCAGTCTCAGGGACGCTCCGGCGCTCTCAGGGCGAATTTACGAATGCAGCCCTAGTCTCTCATCCACTCCACGAGAGCCGTATTCTGGCGCCAATTTTCAAAGTAAAATTCTGAATTCGATTCGATACTTGTATCAATATAACTCAAGTCGTTCAAGGATGAAGCAGACAAGGCCGAATCAATAAGACGTGCTGTGTCAAGGTATGGGAAGCAGGCCAGCACCTTTAAAGCATTTGCCACTGCTAAAAATCACGCAACTGAAGCAAGCTTTCGCATTGCTCATTGCATTGCGAAACGTGGAAAGCCATTCACTGATGGAGAATATATTAAGGAGGCTTTCCTCTGTAGCTCAGATGTTTTGTTTGAAGGCTTATCAAACAAAGACACAATAAAATCAAGAATAAAAGACATCCCAGTGTCAGCCAGAAGTGTGGAACGAAGAATAGGAGAAATGGCAGAAAACGTGAAAGCGCAGCAGACCGCTGGTTTGAAAGATGCGACGGTGTTTAGCCTCGCACTTGACGAGAGCGTAGATGTGAATGACATGCCACGTCTGGCTGTCATAGCAAGATACTGTGGTTCTGCTGTAAGGGAGGAGCTCTGCTGCCTAAAACCAATGGCAGAAACAACAAAAGGTGAGGACATCGCTAAAGTTCTTATCGAGCATTTTGTGGAGCGAGGGATTGATATTAGCAGGATTTTTGCAGTGACAACAGATGGTGCCCCTGCCATGGTCGGGAAACAGAGGGGAGCGGTTGCATTAATTGTGTGCAACTTAAAGTGACCAAGTACCACCCCCAGATAATGGAGTTGAGCAAAGGAAAACAGGGCCAGGGATCACGACATTGATTGTTAGGACTGTTTACATGGCTTTGCATACATAGCTCTTTGCAACCCAAAACAAATATATGTTTGTTGTGGTTGGAATAAAAGAATAAAATGTAAGTAACAACCAAATAATTATATAAATATAAATTATAATTCATACAAGTAAGACCCTTGTATAATCACCCTCCAGTTAGGCCTACTTATTAAAATGATAACCATAGGGAGCGCAGTTAGCAACTTTGGTAGAAATTGAGCGCTCCAATTTGCTTAAAGTTGTGCTACGCATCACAACGTTTAG
Source organism: Nansenia antarctica (assembly GCF_963989245.1). Classification (NCBI taxonomy): domain Eukaryota; kingdom Metazoa; phylum Chordata; class Actinopteri; order Argentiniformes; family Microstomatidae; genus Nansenia; species Nansenia antarctica. The sequence continues at coordinate 162,580 of NW_027662661.1, read as the reverse complement.
TTGTCTTAGATGTTATGTTGGTAATTTTGTTCAAGTTTCAGTTAGTTACATTTTTTGGTTTATTTAGCATACATGGCTTTGCATACATAGCTCTTTGCTGAAAATTGTTGTTCATGTTGTGGAATAAAATTGCAGATCTGTTGGTCTGTTTGGTTTGGTTTGATGTCGAGTCATAATTAATGTTGATATTGTGGTTGGCACACTGACTAACAAGAACATTTAAAAATGGCACTTCATATCAAAAAGGTAGCCTACCCCTGATCTATGGGCTCAGAGGACACAGCGCTAAACGATGCCCTGTCACGTGACAGAACCAGCAGAGCGAGGCTGCGCATGCGCTTCAGATTGTAAACAAAGCAACGTCACTTCCTGTCATTTCATATCACGTCAGTCGGCGCTCTGAGAAGGGTTCAGCTGCATCCTACGTTTGGCATCACCCGGACGCGAATTTGTGAAACCTAGGATGGTAGGGGAAGGCAGGGCAATACCGCTACCTGATTGGTTGGCGAAGCACTCGTGAAGAGCCCCCTCATTGGCTGGCGAGTCTACCATCTAATTAGCCAGACTCCTTGCTATAAGCTAGCAATATTGGGCTAACGTAAACGTTATAATGCTAACGTGTGTCTCATGTAAGAGCGCCAAATAAATCTTCCTCTTTCCGGAATGTTAACCGATGCGAGCAGTCGTGTGTACGTTATCCTTTCTATCTATATAATATATATACAGGGCTGCCAAGTTTCACCAAAAGTTTGGAGTGAGATATTTTGGCGGTGGAGCAACCCAAAACTGTGCACGTTTTGGCAGCGGCGGCCCCTCTCTCCCACCCAATTATTTGTGCTAGTTTCCTGCAATTTTACATGTTGTTCATAATAAACCAGCACAAGAAATGAAAATAATAAATAATAACATTTTATAAAACAAGAAAAAAATTCAGACAATATATCATATTTATGAAATCTTAATAAACAAATACAGTAGCCTACAGACTCTAAAAGAAAAATTGGCCCCATCAACAGGACTCAGCCCCTTGGTCAGCAGCAGAAAGACCCGTGGTCATCATCTTATATACAGTGCATTGCTCATAGATGGCTATCATGTTATACAGTACATACCAGGGTTTTTCCTGGGTCAGAATGCGCGCCCACATTTTTTTAGAGGGACCCCCAATTGTTGTATTTGTATTGTAAATTGTAATTATTATATTTATTTGTATTTTAAATAATTAGAGTTAGTAGATTTGTGACAGCCCCCCAGTGTGTCTGAATTGGAGTCCTAGTATACTGTACTTCCAAATGGTTTAGCATGGGGGGGTCAGGTTCAGTACTAGATTTGGGCCGAGGTCCAATAGTGTCCTACCTACAAAAGGTTTTGTACATATAATGATTTTGTTCATATAATAATGTTGTACACATAATAATTTTGTTCCTATTTATAATATTTCCTGCAATTTCCTGTAAATGTCTTTATCAATTAGTAATCCACATTATGATTATGTATTTGTGTATGTTGTTTTTTAAATAATAAAATGCTGAGACAATACTATGACATTCATTGTGTTCTTCATATTTCCAAGACATCTTAAGACCCATGTCAAACTCTCATGCAGTACCACATAACGACACCTGGGGTCGCACGTCAAACTCTCATGCAGTACCACATAACGACACCTGGGGTCGCTTGACACAGGAGGAAGCGGGGAACATAGGACCCGGGGAAGATAGGACCCTTTTTCGGAAGCGGGGAACATAGGACCCGGGGAACATAGGACCCTTTTTCGGAAGCGGGGAACATAGAACCCTTTTTCGGAAGCGGGGAACCGGGGAACATAGGACCCGGGGAACATAGGACCCAGGGAATATAGGTACTCTCCCATCACGGATGAGCGGTGGTATTTTCACTATACTGGGAATTAACATGGTGAAATGTTGCCAGTATGCCACTTGAAATGCATGAACCCTAACCCAAGTTTATTTGTGTCTTACACACATGTTCACCTAGTATTTGACTGCTTGTAGCCAAGTCACGAATGATCCCAGTATTGTAGCTTCAGACGGACAAGTTGGTTGTAGTGCTTGCCCACGATATGTTATAGCAAGGCCACATCCTGCATGTTGTAATTATGTTACGATATTTCTGTCGAACTTCGTAAGTGAAGGTAAGCAACGTAGGGTGCGTTCGTAAAATCGCTCTGAGAGCGCCGGAGCGCACACTGGGTGCAACGTCATAAAGGGACCAGGTAATTTGATTGGACAAGAGGCATTCCATGAGTGCTGATCAGATTTCCAGGGCGAATTTACAAACGCAGCTAGCGAACAGAAGACAAAAAAAATCGTCCGATCAGATATATAAACGGGTTATTTTGGTAAACTGGACACATTTCGGGAATATATGTAGTTACTTTCTCGCCTGAAAACATATTAAAACTTCATAAAATGACATGTTAACACTTGTAAAGCCAAAATAACATCTTTTAGCTAATGGAGGTTTAAAATGGAGGTTTAAATTCGCCGCTCCCGGCGAAATGCATTCTGGGAGGCAGTATGCATACTGTGTAAACCAGGGGTCCCCAAACTTTTTTCT